>NW_008650043.1:0-298 GCF_000695815.1 Acanthisitta chloris | reverse complement strand
GAGAGGACGAGCCCACGTGGCTGGGGGGGAAAACTGCCAAGGATTTTGGGGAGAGGTGGGAATAGATTCCCCGAATTCCTTCAGGATTCCCTTCAGGATCCCCCAAGGAGGTCCCGGGACCCCCGCGCTGTGCCCGCAGTGCCCTTGAGTCTCCTTGGGGGGCAGAGCGGGTGGGAATGGGGGGACACACAGCCCAGTGTCCCCCCCGGGGTTGGTATAGGCTCCCCCAGTCCTGATCCCAACGCAGTTCCAGGTATCCTTGGGAATCCTTGGACATGGGGGTCTTCCACTTCCAGGG
>NW_008650042.1:0-9363 GCF_000695815.1 Acanthisitta chloris | reverse complement strand
CCTCGCCCGGCACACGGCCCGGGCCGGGCACAGGGGCCGGGGCAGGGCACACAGCACACACAGTCCTGCGCCCCGCACCAATCCACGCTCGCTGTCCCGCTGAGCCGGCGGTGTGCACCTTCCGCCGTGTGTGCCCTGGGGCGCAGCAGGCACGGCATTGCCAGCCGGCCGAGGGAGGTAGTTGTCCTGCTCTGCTCTGTGCTGGTGCAGCCTCACCTTGAGTATTGTGTGCAGTTTAGGGCACCACAATGTTAGAAAGGTATTAAGTCCTTAGAGTGTCTCCAAACGAGACAATGAAGATGGTGAAGGTCCTTGAGGGGAAGCCATAGGAGGAGCTGCTGAGGTCACTTGGTCTGTTCAGCCTGGAGAAGAGGCTGAGGGGAGACCTCATCACTGTATACAACTTCCTCATGAAAGGAAGTGCATGGTCAGGCACTGATGTCTTCTCTCTGGTGACCAGTGACAGGACCCAAAGGAATGGCCTGAAGTTGTGTCAGGGTAGGTTTAGGTTAGATACTAGAAAAAGGCTCTTCCCCCAGAGGGTGGCTGAGCAGTGGAACAGCTCCCCAGGGCAGTGGCCACAGCACCAAGCCTGAGAGAGTCACAGAGGCATTTGGACAGTGCTCTCAGGCACATGGTGTGATTATCAGGGATGCCCTGAGCAGAGCCAAGAGCTGGACTCAATGATCCTCAAGGATCCCTTCCAACTCCAAATAGTGTGTGATTCTGTGAAAATAGCATCTTGTTTACATGAGGGACACACATAGCAGCAGCTCCCACAGGATGCAAACCATAGCATGCTGTGTGCACCTGTGGCCAAACACATCCTGCTGGCATGGGAACCACTGCTGGTCCTGCAGTTCTCAGTACACCTGGAGCTGCCTGTTCATTAGAACACCCCCCCCAGGGAAATCAGCCTTCCTTGCCAATGCATGGGCTGTGTAACTGTCCAAAATGCACAAAGCAAAATACACATACCTGGCATGTTGCTTGAAGAAAAATCCTTCCATAAAAAGGGCAAAATCATGTATTGAACAGAGCAAGAGTAACATTTCTTTAAAAGTAAACTGCTACTCCATTGCTGTGATACCACTGCTTAGTTTTAGAAGTCAGTAGCTGTAGAAGGCAAGCCAGACCCCTCTGAATGGATGATAAATATATCATTTTATAATGCAGCAGTGATGCCCAGATTACAGTCTAAGTCTGCAGTGCGTGACCCAGAGCTGGTTTACAAAACCATTTTAAAAATAAGGACATCTTGGCTTTTGTGTGGCTGCCCTGATGTTGCACAAAGGTACTTGTGGGTTGACAGTGGGTATTTAGTTGTAGGGCTCTAGTCACAGCTGAAAAAAAAGGCTGTTTTCCCAGGGGTCATGGCTCTGGTCTGGACTTGGCAGAAGTAAAGCCCAGGGCAGGAAGGGACAGTAGCTCTTACCAGCTGTTGTTAGACTCTGCTGTGGATATTCTGTTATTTCTCTTCTGTGCCTTGTGGCTAGCTTAAGTTTGGGATCCTGCTGTAGCACACGGCTGTATCACACTTCCCTGTTCATGAACTGATCCAGCACCATCTTCAAGCAGTTTATGTGGACTTCGCCCCTACTGCCTAGATACGAAGTCCATTACTGGCTCCAAACTGTACCCAGTTTCAGACTAAGTTTATTTGCAGGCAGGTCATTTTACTTGTTCCTGGGCCAACACTGCTCAGAAGTATCAATAGTTCCTTATTCTTGCTGAAGGTTTGCACTTTTTCCATGTGTACGCTTGCACATGGATACATGTTTACACAATGTCATCTATATATGCGTATGCATGTATGTATTTATAGAGTGGAATCACGTTCCTTCCTGGACAAAAGAGGTCACACTTGCCACCTCCTCTGGTAATGGTATGTGTTTGGTTTCCTGTATCATCTTTGGCTCTTCCTGTACTTGCTCCCCTTTAAACATAGAAGACTAAACCTGCAGATAATACTCACAGTTTGCTCATTTGCAGTTGTTAGAAAATTCTAATGCAACTAGAAGATCTGACAGATGAGGTAACCTGTTTTTATTTCTTCCTCAGAATGACTGCCTTGTGCACAATCAGACATTTATGTCAAGCAACCAGAAATGAGAGCAGATATGCAAAAAGGTTCTTTGGTACTCTTCTGCCACAGACACCACAAAAGCGGTTCTTTTCTCCATTCTCGATACTGGTACCTGACCCTAGAAAGTCAGCTGTGTTTGGACTTACTCAACCGTTTTGTACAGCTGAAAAATCTCACAAGGAACCAAAAACGACAGCGGCATTTGGAAGTGTTGGGCGAAGAATTCCCTATCGCATTGTGCATGTAATCAACCAGGATGGAGAGAGCTTGGGAAACATGCACCGAGCAGAAGCTCTTAAACTTATGGACGAACATAATCTGAAACTAGTTCTCCTTCGTGAGAATGTAGAACCTCCAGTATACAGACTAATGACTGGGCAGCAGATTCATGAAGAACAGCTTAAACGTGCAGAGAAGAAAAAAGCAAGTCCAAAGCCAGGTATGTACATTGTAGACACTACAACACTGAGCACTTTGAAAAATGCTGCATTAAAAGTGGTTTCAGCAGATTAAATCCTCTTGCATTTGTGTAAATCCAAAGCAATGTCCCTGCAGTCCATGCTATTAAGGATTTGCAGTGGTGAAAATAAAATTTTGGATTAGTCTAGTCTTCTACAGAGAAACCTATTGCCTTCACAGGATTTACTATTTTGGCATCTGCTGGCTTTTAAAAAAATATTTTTATTTAAGTTACTATAACTAGACTCTGGTTCCATGAGACTCACTGAATTTCTGTGTTCTGTTCTTTTGCTAAGGCATAGTGACAGGCAGTTTTACAAACTGAGTGCCAGATACACCAATATAATGACATAATATACTTGTCACCAGTAGTCATGAAACACTCTCTTCCTCACTTGCTCTCAGGAAGACAAAGCCTGGAGCCCTTTCTAGTCCAGAGTAAAGAAAACAGCCTTTTCCAATATTGAACACACTTTTCAGTTTTGGGGTTTTTTTTGTAAATTTAAGACAGCCTGCTCCAGCAGTTTAACAAACTGAGTTTGGCAAAGAGGTTTTAGAAAAGGCATGTGAGCTTGTATCCTCTCTTCATATCCTCAGACTAACGAAGATATCTGTGCTTTGGGTAGAGCTCTGATTTTAGAGGAGAGCAGTATCATGGTAGTGAGTTGCTCTGTTCAAGAAGCCATGGGAAGATTACTCAAATGGTAATGACTTTAGAGAAACTTTGAGGAGGAAGAGACCACAAATTGTTTAAATACATTACAAGGCATTATCATACTTTGAGCTGATTGCACTTCACCAGAGCTATCTAATGTCAAAGCTTTTACATTCAGCTATGCTATGTGCAGGCTAAGTCTTTAATTCCAGATCCAGTGCTGACCTGTTTGTTAGACCTACATTGTGGATGGTATGAACAAGACTGTAATTAAAAATACTTTAAGCCTTCTGACCCTGAAGAGATTTCCCTGTGTGCCTTAAACATGCACTTTCCCAGTAATGTCAGTGAGTGTTAGAATATCAAGTAACCCTTTCTAAGGTGAGAGAGCTGAGACAATGAGACCAGGATGCTCTGAGAAAGAAGCATGTGGGAAGAGAGTCAAGCAGACAAGGCACCATAAGCTGTTGAAACAGAGCAACTAATACAGGTTTGTCAAACGTTATGCCAACACAGTTTTGTTTTAAACAGGGGTGGTTCAGAAGGAGTTATCCTTTTCTTCAGCTATCGCCAAGAACGACTTAGAGATCAAGACTAAACAGATAGCACAGTGGATTGAAAAGAAACACCATGTTAAAATTACCATCCGGCAAGCAAAAGGTAGTGATACAGACATGGTAAGTGGACTCCTGAAAGCTGGACCAATCAATGTCATTAAATAGCTGTAGTTGTGTTGACATTCCCTATTCAGCACTGCCACAGTTATTATCTCATGTACTGCTAAAATACCTGAAGATATGTTGTAGTGCAGATGTTCCAAGATGTTCACTTTCCAGGGGACTGGTAGCAACTTACTCACTAGTGTAACAGCAGGGCATTGAGACTTGTCATTTCCACAAATAAAGATTCCATGTAAGACTTTTTTTTTCTCCTTGTCATGTCTGTAGTGAATTAGGTTTCAGGGGTGATTGTCTCTACTAAAATGATGGGGAATATTGTGGTATCACTTCATCCAAAAGGAATAAAACTTTTTATAGGAACTTAAATTCAAAGGGAAAGGGCAACAGGAGGAACTGATTATGGGAGGGAGCAGAACATCTCATGACACAGACCAGATTTATATTGTCCTTAAATTTCAAGGCTTAATTATGGGCTTAATAGTTCATTTTGTTACACTGAGTACACGGTATTGCTCAGTTCAATACTACCACATTCTGCTAACCATGGAACAATGCTGCCCCTTAAGAGGAAATCCCCATAATAATAAAAATGTGCCCAAACCTAGTGGAAGAGGAGGGTGGGGAAGAATGAGATGCAGACCACTTTCACAGACACCCTTAAAGAGCAAAACAAGATGGGTCAGGAGTTCAGCCTAACTGTTAGGAAATCGCTTAATCCCTCTCCAGTGACTCTCCTGAACCTGCTTACGAGTAAAGAGCAGTTAGGAAAGGACAAGCTGAACTGCTCAAACCAGGACTAGCAAGTAGCTTGTTTCAGCTAACAGCTAAACCATGAACAGGAGATCCTGTCATTACAGAAGAGCCTGAAATATTTCTCTGCTTGTGCTTGTGCATTTAGTTCTATTTTTCTCCTCCTTTTTAGTTCACACTTTTTGATCAGATTTTGGAGACTGTGTCTGAGAAAGCCACTTACCTTTCCAAGCCAAAAGTTACTAGAGAAGGAGTGAGTACGTGCATTTTGAGACACATGTCTGACAAAGAGTTGAAAGCACACCAGAAGCTGGAAAACCAGAAGAACAGTCCAGTGAAGAAAGATGAAAATGAAGATCTGAAGTCAAATGACTTGCATCAGTGATTTTATGAAAAGGTGTAAACAATATTAATTTATTGAAAAAAATAAAATCAAAGTATTAACTTGACAAAGTCTTTCATTGTTGAGCTTTGCACTGGTCACTCCATGAAGAACGTTGTCTCAGTTAACCTTTACTGCAGAGTCAGAATTTCAACAGCTGGTATTTCATTTTCCATGAGCATATTCGTGGTCTTGCTTTCCATCACTGCCGCACCCTTTCCTGGCTGTGTTTTAGGGGGAATGTAGCCGCTCAGATGGGAGGCTAAGCTCCTCTTAGGACGAGAACGCTTTGCCTGCCAGAAATAAATCCAGAATTAGTAACTTACCGTATCTATGGAACAAAGACTACTAATGTGGTGAGGAAAGAAGAAATCAAGTGTATAGGCCGGGACTGCATTAGCTAAAGGACCTTCAGAAATTAAGAACCTCACCGGTTAACTAGATAGCTGACCTGTTTTCCTGCTTGAAGTCACATTCTAAAACACATAATGTTCACCCTCCTTTCAAGTGACACTGTATGGTTGAGAAGACTTTTCTGAGCGTGTAACTTACTTTCAACTTCAGCTTTGTCTTTTCAGGATCGTGTACAACTGCATGCCTTGCTAGGCTCTGCTACAGTTACAAAGAACGGGGAAAAAAAGAGTTAGGTATATAATTTCAGATTATGTGATTCAGCTATGAACAGTTTTAGGAAACACATACCTTCATTGCAAACACTCTTCCACAGCCTGGATAATCACAAGAAAATGGTTTCTTCTCCTCGTGAAAAGAGAGGATATGGCTTTGAAGGTTAAATAAAGTTGTGTAAGTTCTTCCACAACCTTCCCTCGGGCATCGGTGGACTTCCCTCTCTGCAGCATGTGTTTTTTGATGCTGCTTGAGGTAATCTTTCCGTTTAAAAGTCTTGTAACACTCACTGCAAACTATTGGCTCTGAGTGCGAGAGAGAAAGGCAGAATATAAATTAACAGTTTCGTACAGAAGCTCAGAATCAAACCCTACGAGTCTTCTAGAACAGTGCTAAAATCCACATGAAAAGCAAGGAACTCAGACTGGTGGAGAAAAATAAAGTATGAATTACCCAGATCCAATTAAACAATTTCTTGTTCACTGGATCACAAGGCGAAGTCAGTATACTGAGTAGCATTTTCATCAGTTTAAGGTCTAGCCAGAGCAACAACCATTTTACCACTCAAGTGTTGGTAGACAAGTTTGGACACAGGGACATGTTGATGAAATGAGTTCAGCAAGGACTTCTCTCAAAATTAGCAGCTGTATCAAAAGTTCAGTTTACTAAAGCATTTTGAGTTTACCTGTGTGACTGACTTTATTATGTTTCAGAAGGTCTGTCCAAGTTTTTGCAGTATATGAGCAGTCTTCTTTCTTGCATGGGTAACCTATTGGACAGGACAGATGTTTACAATCACTAAGGCTCTAGCAAAAACCAGTTCCAGTTTTACAAGGGGAAACTCCACTTTTAGTGTTTGAAAATTAAAGGCCAATAATTCCTTCTCTCTTCCCATACTACACAGATATGGGACAAGGGACAAGAAACACAAATTAGTAAAAAGGAATTGACCATACAGTAATATTCCAGAGTCTGAAGACTCTGGAATAGATAGATTGATATCATTCTATCAAGCAGACAGGAATCACAGAAAGTCAACCTTATTTAAATCCCAGCACTGGAAAGGTTCATTATTGTTTGACAACTGCTTGTCCTAGGAAAAGAACATAGTACAAATTGCAGCTTTCTGGATACTCTTCAGTCTGTTGGGTTTGTTGGTTTTTGTTTGGTTGCCTTTTCTATCTCTGGACACCTGGTTAGCTGTCAACAGTACTGAAAGACTAGACAGGTCGCAAGACTAGCTCAAACATACGTGGCCATGTCACGATGATTTCACTTAAAAACTTTTCACACGGGCTCATTAATCACTAAAAATGCACATGGTTTTGCCAAGGCTCCATACAAAATTTTTGGCAGAACTGGCAACTGATGCTAAGCTCTGGACGTCTAGGCTAGTGCCTACTAACCATGAGTTCATCTCCAGAAGACAGATTATTAACAACGAAGCACCTCAGGAGAAGTAATGACTGAAGGAATCCTGAGGTGTGCTCAGCCCGCCACAAATACACTGTAATGGAACACTGCAATGCCTTGTTGTATCCCATCTGACTATTCAAAACAAGTGTTCTTGTTTCATCTATCTGGATCTCCAGGCCCAGAATACTTTCATATCTGTCATACATCTGTGCATGCTCTTTGTACTGCAACAAGTCCTTTTTCCTTTGCTAATACAACTGAAGCAAGAAGAACTGTTTTACCTTCATGTATCTTCTCATGCCGCTTTAGTCGACTTGGAGTAGAAAAGCACTTTCCACATCCTTCAGTATTACATCTAGGCATAAAATACAGTGGTTTAATTTCTTTCACTGCATCTGCCTATCTTTTGTTAAGTCAAGTACAATTAAAGTGAACAAAAAATCCAAGTTTCCCCTTGCTTGGAGATCTCTGTGTCCCCCCACCTTGTAACAGTAAATTCCATAATATTTTTCCAATAGAGGTCTCTAATGCCTTCAAGAGTTAAAACTATAGTTTGATTTCCACATATACAGCTCGTTAAACTTCAGCCAAAGAGTCAATCCTTATATCATCCCTACACAGTAGGCTCTTCAAACATAAAAGAAAGTGGAACGTTTAAGTGGCTTGTACAGATCCAGCAAAGCATTGACTATTTTTATGGCTGGGTGACACTTCATGTAAGTGGAATGAACACTCATGTTAAGTATGATCTACCTGTAAGAAATACAAGACTAAACTTTTGCTTTCGTCGCATTGTACTGATGTGTCACTTAACTGGAGTCGCTTCACAGATTGGTGTCCAAGCCTCTGACCTTTATTTAAAGATACTACTCCAGTGTTAGCCAGGTCACTGCTTTTTCTGGGAAACACAGGTAGCTACATTTTTCATTACTGTGCAAGCTCTTATGCTTGTATTTCAGACTGTGTAAACTAAAAACTGGGAGGGTCTTTATTTTTCTTATGAACTAGCAAACCATAAGAATGCTGGAATTGCTGGAATACTGAAGTTACAGAGCACCAAGACTGTTGCTCAAAACAGACTACTGAGCAACAGCCTAGTATGAAAAATATGCTTGCATATTTTTTTTGCATATCAAAAGACTATGATCAATGACTACAAATTGATTCCACTTTCTTTTAATGCCACATCAATTAAAAGGCTGAGAAAAGGAACCTCTTTTCATCTACAGTGTTTAAATGGAATTGTTAAAAGTTCATTATTAAAATTATCCACCTACTTGAAGGGAGGTTCATTGGTGTGGTGACACTGATGAACTTTAAGTTGTTGATGCTTCCTGAAAGACTTGTTACAGCCTTCAAAGTCGCACTGTTGACAAAATTAAGGCCATATAATGACAGTTCACATGTCTTTGCTGAAACACTAGTCACAGTATTTGAACTCATACAAGTACCACATAACTGAAGCATTTCTTTAGATATACAAAAAGGAGCTTGTTTAGCCTCCACTTTACCTTACAAAGGTAATGTACTCACCACATATTGCTTTTGCTGATTTTGATGCTTGCGCTCAACATGCTTCTTTAAGTTTGATTTTGTCCCAAATTTCTCCCTGCATCCATCAGCTGTGCACCTGTAAATGAACTAGGGTCTTTTATTACTGCTGTCAAGCAGGGATTTGTTCCCTAGGCAGATCAGGAATAACAGGACAACAGGAACACATGAAGAATAACTGAAACTCCCAACCCAAATACAAAAGTTTGTTTTAAAGACATGAAAAGCCAGAGGCTAAGTTACAATCAAGTTACAATGTTACGAGAAGATACTTTTTAATAAAACACAAAGGAATTCCTAGCTCCTAATCCATGGCACGCAGCTATTAAGGCCTTAGTGATAGGAAATAACCTCCCTTCCTTCTAATTATGTACTCTGGGGAGAGATCTGCCCATTGCTTTAAGCATGTACGGTGGATCACTGCCAGACAGGAGGGTTTAGGCTAAGGAGGTCACCACGTCCCGCCCTGTGTGCAGTGTCAGGGCAGCGCTCAGGATGCCAAAGCTCGGCATGTACGCTCTGTGCCACCCTCAGCTGTAACTCCAGCTCAAAAAGTAAACCCTTGGCCCTTACTCGAACGGCTTTTCCCCGGTGTGCGTGAGCAGGTGCCGGGCGCGGTGGAAGTCTCTGGTGAAAGCTTTGCCGCAGCCCTCGTAGTCGCAGACGTAAGGCCTCTGCAAGAGAGGGCCGTGCCAGGGAGCGATCCCAGCCCGCGGGGCTCGTCCCCAGGACACCCCGGCGGCCTCGGACCGCGGCG
>NW_008650041.1:0-1044 GCF_000695815.1 Acanthisitta chloris | reverse complement strand
GGTTCCATCATAACTGCTCCCATGCTGAAGATAGCCAGAGGAATATTCCCACTTACCCTGGGAAACATGGGCAGGCCATGCCATGAGAACCATAATGTGCAAGTATAAGGCAGGGCTGGAACTCGGTAGGTACAAGTCCAGGCACCTGTTGGTTTGGCATAGCAGACAATCTCTTCCAAAAAAAAGCACATGTGGACAAGGAGATGCAGGTTAGGGAAAAAGACTTTTTTGTTTGTATTCCAAGGCTACTCCCATGATGAGGTAGCATGAAGAACAACCATCTGAATGCATGGCAGATAGGCATTTTGTTTCAGCAGGTGGCAATGTTGCTAGTCCTTCATGAAACACTCACGGGATTTTTTTAATCTCCTGAAGTATCAGTGTTTCATGAAGGCAAACCAGATTTAGCCAGATTCTTTTTGCTCTTGCCGAATTTGATGGCTGGGGAAACTGAGGCACAGGAGTCAGTCACTTGGGAAGTGAAAGGGATGTTTGAGAGCTGAAGCAGGGTGTGTGTGCTGTTTGCCTGCCTGGGTCTGTGGCTCAGTGACTTCCCCCAAAATCCAGTTGTTATCTCCATCTCAGGAGAACATTTTTCTCTGGTGTGGCATTTCTCAGCACAATGCCTCTCTCACATTAATCTGAATCTTGATTCACCTTTGGGCGTTCAGGGACTGTTTGGAGTTGAGACCTTCATGCAAGACTTCTGCTGTGAATGGACCAGGAGTGATTTACAGCCCTGCTAGCGCAAGTTGCCAACCTGGAATTCTACTCCCTAGTTTCTTTGTGTAATCAGGGAAACAGTGGTAAAGGTGGAAAAAAAAAAAAAAAAAAAAAAAAGGGGGGGGGGGGGGGGGGGGGTTTGAATAAGGGAAGAAGGAGGAGGGAGAGAGGAGAGTTAAAGCGAGGAGAGAATCCCCCTCGCAGGAGCGCGCCGGGCTTTGTGCTGCGGGGACCGGCGGGGCTGCGCTCCCAGAGAGTCTCCCGTGACAGTTCCACGAGGCAGAGGGGGAGGAGGAAGAGGAGGCAGAGGTGGAGGAGACA
>NW_008650040.1:0-848 GCF_000695815.1 Acanthisitta chloris | reverse complement strand
TTTTATAAATATATATATATATTTTTTGTAGCAAGGTATTGTTACCTCACGTTAGGGCTGGGGGATCGAGGATGTGCTCACACCCCTAAACTGGGTTTGAGCGAGGCAGCCCCTGCGCTGTGCCCCTCGGGGGGCTCCTGCCCGGCCGTAGCCCTCCCAGTGCCCCTGGCCATCTCCACTGCAAAGCTGTTCACGCTTTTTTTTTTTTTCTGATGTGATTTTTAAGACCTCTGACATTGCCTGTTTACTGGGACATTGCTGGCAATAGACCTCCCCGGACCAGTTTTTGGGTTATCTCCTCGCCCACGGGCACGTTGTTCCGAGCCCCTTCTGCATTGACGTCCGAATTTTGCTAAAGATTTTTAACCCAGGATCTTTCACGCTGAATGACTGAATGTAGAGGGGGTTAAACCACAAACCCAGCCTAGCAAAGCCTGTGTGGAGATTGTAAAGTGCTGAAAAAACCAACCTTTTTTTAAAAGCCAGAGAGAATTGTGCCCTGTACTGAGTTATTGTTTGAATAAAAGTTTTATTTATTGCATTGAGCTGGGCCTCGGTGTCTTTTTCGGCTGCCGTGCCTGCGTGCTGCCCTCATTTTCCCACCGCACATTCCCATGCCATGTTTTTGTTCCCTGCTCCATCCCTCGGCGTGGGGGGTGCCCCGCTGGCATTAAACAGCTTCGCTGAGCGGGAGCAGCGACAACTGTTTAAGGGCCGAGGTCCCCCTCCGCGAGAATACGAGGGGGCGATGCTGCCGCTGCTCGCGTTGCCTGCCGCCGCTCCCGCATGCCGTGGCTCCAGCTGTGCTTTCCCGGCGGTGGGAAAGCTGCGGTGGGAAGGAAATCTCC
>NW_008650039.1:0-1097 GCF_000695815.1 Acanthisitta chloris | reverse complement strand
AATTCATCCAGACAAAAAAGGAACTGATCCAGCCAAGCCCAACTTTAATTGAATCGAATGAGGTAGTTCGAAAGGACCAAGAGTCCTCAATAGAGAACTGGACCAAAGCCATAAAAATCGCAAATGCAACCATAGAAACTCCGCAACCTATAATGGGTCTAGAATACAACACTTTATGGAAAATAATGCAGGCAAGCTATAAGCTATTAAATGCAACCTACCCTAACCTAACGCAAGAATGCTGGCTATGTTATGAACTCAGACCCCCATTCTACGAGGGAATAGCAAATAATGAGAAGGTAAAAAGAGTAAATGGAACTAACCCAACGGAGTGTCTATGGAGACTCAATAAAACGGAAGAAGAGGGGATTACCTTATCCCAGGTAACTGGGACAGGAAAGTGTATAGGAAATATACCACCCAGTAAAGTCCATTTGATAAAGCCCATTTATGTAATATCACAATAAAGGTTCAGAGGAAAAAGGGTGCTAAACAAGCGGAATGGATCCTACCAGCAAGGAATTCGAAATGGGTGTGTAACAAAATAGGGATTACCCCATGTCTATCAACAAGAATTTTTGACGAATCTTCCGATTATTGTATACAGGTAACTATTATCCCCAAAATTGGATACCACCCTATGAATCTTATTGACCAAATCTACAACCCCTTTCAGTATCGAATAGTAAAAAGGGAACCATTTACTGCCCTGACCATTGCTACCCTCCTAACAGTAGGCGGGATAGGAGCAGGAACAGGGATTGCTTCCCTAGCAAATCAGCAAAAAGAGATGACCTCACTCCGAATGTCAGTTGACGAAGACCTAGGCAGAATAGAAAAAGCAATTGACAGTCTAGTAAAATCCGTACGATCTCTATCGGAAGTAGTCCTGCAGAATCGCAGAGGTTTAGACATTTTATTTTTACAACAAGGAGGACTGTGTGCTGCACTCAAAGAGGAGTGTTGTGTATATGCTGATCACACAGGGGTAGCTATGAATACCATGGCAGAATTAAGAAAACGAATAGAGCAACGGAAGAAGGAGTGGGAGGCAAATCAAAATTGGTATGAATCCTGGTTTAATCAATCCCCCTGGT
>NW_008650038.1:0-26168 GCF_000695815.1 Acanthisitta chloris | reverse complement strand
CAAGTGGTATGCCACAATTGATATCGCCAACGCATTTTTCTCAATCCCTTTGGCAGCAAGAGTATAGACCACAGTTTGCTTTCACTTGGAGGGGTATTCAGTACACCTGGAATCGATTGCCCCAGGGGTGGAAACACAGCCCTACCATTTGTCATGGACTGATCCATGCTGCACTGGAACATTTCTCCTCCCCATTCCTCGGGGCTGGGGGGGGAGTGAATGTGAGTGGCTGCGTGGTTCTTGGCTGCTGGCTGGGGTTAAACCACGACACATCACTATTGATGTATGTGATGGTCTGTGAACAGCAGTCATTCAGAAGTCGGTTTGTGATCCATTCTGCAGTCCTCCCTCCCGTCAAATGTATGTCAGCTTAGGTGGAAAAGGGCTCAGGCTTAACATACCTCACCAGCTGTCACTGTTTGAGTAGCTAGGAAGAATCCAAACACTGCAGCCCAGTGTTGGTCCCTCAGACACTGGGGTAACCTCTGGGGGCAGCATGTATTTTTACCAAATGAGAACAGAAGGATGTTCTGAAGTTGCACAACTTGTTTTCCAAAATTTCTAAAGTACATCTTCATAAAAGGTACAGACATGTCATCCCTCTCTCACAGGGAGTAAAGTTCTGAACTGAACAGATAGCCCTGTCATTTGAGAGGTTTACAAATGTCTCAACATGGATAACATTTACTTCACTTAATAGTTTCTCACTTCTAAGAAACTGAATATTGCAAATAAAAATGTACTGATTGAATGGAAGTTTGTATGATGGCAGAGTCTGTAGCTTGCCTGAATTCAGAACAGGTATGTGGATGCATTTCTCAACATGCACATTATGTGCAAGAGGTGTGATAAAATCTGGTTTACAGCCGTTAGCCACTCACAAACTGCTCTGAAGCAGCCAAATGGTAATTTTTTAGTAAAGTGGGATTGTTTCTTTGTTGATGGAAGTCAAATATTGTGCTGGAGTTAAAGGCCATGGAAAACACCACACAAGCTTAATGACTGGAACATTTATGAGTACAACCTGACACCCTCACTAGCAAATTCATGGAAGATGTATTTTACAAGTTCTACAGATACAACCACAATTACTGAAGTATTAAACACACAACTTGTCTTCATTACTTAAAGTTGCTTTATTAGAACTGCCTTTTCCAGGCAGTTGTATAACTCTCGGAAATACCTGCCTTACATTTCTTTTGACCAATGTCTATTGACATATCATCCCTGTACTCAAATATTCCTGTCTCTTTTAATGACAAATATAAAGGGCAATCTGACTGAGATTGTTTTCCTGCAACTCAAAAATACCCATGTGTTGTCAGGATACACAGAAGAACAAATCTACCCTGGCCAAGTAGCTTAGTTGTTTAAATTTGTTGTTAAATTTAAATTTTAAAATACTTGGCCAAGTGTATCCTATTATTATTGAATATTAATGCCAAGTAACTTGAGTGTTGCACCTTGTAAGTACCACACTGTGATTTGGCAAAAATCACTCATTTGGAGTATATCTACCCACTTATCAGTGGGGCAGAAACTTGTGACTCTTGTATGTTCCTGCAGCATGCTGCTTGTTCAGGCCAAACAAGTATTTGGCATCACTGGTTGAGAACTCCTAGACATCACTTCTAAAAGCTCTGTAGTCAGAAGCCACTAGTTTTGAGGGCACCTCCCAGCAAACACCAAATGCTCAGAGAAAACAGTGTACCTCAACAAAACAATTCATCCCTATGATAATTTTATACCTTTTCCTTGATTTAACTAAATCTGTTATGCTGTTCTCATGCTCTGTAAGAGATTCTCTGCTTGATGTTTCTGTTTACAAACCAGCATTTTTCAGTGATAACCTTTTGCTTTGCCCTGTCCTACCACATGCTGAGTCTCTCCTATAACAGGACATGCTGTAATTCTTTTTCTTTACGCCTTTTAAAACATTCATTCAAAAGTTCAAACAGAACATTCGCATTCTCTGAAGTTGACAGAAAACTCTGTGGAGAAAACAATACCTCAACATTAAGTAATTTCAAACTACTTCTGTTCTATTTTACGCCATTTAGCTAGAGCAGAATAGATCCTTAACTCAGCAAAGTTATTAGCTCACTTTTTCTTACTGCCAGCTTCATGCCTATCTTTCTTCTCCTCAGTGTTCTCTCCATTATGTTGTGACTGGTTGGTGTCCTGGGCTTCAGATCCTCCATTCAGAACCTTTGAACCTTCAAAATGAAAGGACAAGAAAACAGTACTGCAGCAAAACTGTGCTATAAAAAGCCCTAGATGACTTCTTCACCTTCATCAGATGAAACGCTATTAATGTTTTCCCCTCACCTCGATACCCAGGGCAGCTGAAACAATACAAAAGACAGTAACTGACAAGGCTTCAACTTCTGAAAGTCCATGCAACGTGCCTCATCCCATAATTTTAGTCAAGGGAATGGAACAGTGTATATCCTTCAAGGGATTTCAAGTTCTCCTGTGCTTGCTAGGCTACAGATCATAAGACTAATGCTTGTTTCTGTTCCAAGGAGTGAGAGAATACACTTGAGCAGTAAGTTCTGCTTACCACACTAACCTGGTCAGACAACTGGGGATTGTTGATACTTTAACTACAGAAGTTACTAGTTCCCTCACTCTCATTTACTCTCAACTCCAACAGATAGGTTATATAATCAAAATATGACAGTGTATACAAATAGAGTATGTAGTTATAGCATTCGATTTTCAAGCAGGAAAACAAAGCACCAGGTAGAAGTAGTATTTGGTGAAATCAAAGCAGGAACATTTGACCTCTTTTAAATCTGTTCTGCATACATGTTTTACTCTCGTATTACAAGCTAGTGAATTTTGAACAAGTTGTTAAGGAAGGTCACTTTTAAGTCAGAACTGACAGTCCATTTTATTTGAAGTTGCAGGTTTGTAAAAAAAAAACCCCTCTATTGAAATACCACGCTACAGGAATGTTAAAAAATACAAGATTTACTCATCTGAATTCTCACAGGCTAAGACATGCTAAGAAGTAGACAAGACCACTTAAAGATGACATTCTAGTTGACCTGTTTATACTTGCTCAGAATGAGTTCTGAACTCAAGTGCCACTGGAAGAATTCAATGACAATAAATGCTATAATCCCTTGTTACAAGGTAGATAAACCACTGCTGTACTTCAGCTAAAGTACAAACAATTACAGCATTACTGTGCTTTGTAAAGAGTCAGAGTCAACAGTTCAGGTTTTACAATTGCAGAAAAATGCATGTAAGGACCAGAGTTCCCTTTGTAGCAAATAAGGAAAACACACATAAAATACCCTCCTACTCTGATAAATCTTCTTACCATTCTCCGTGTGACCAGACGACAATATGGTATTTCACTGTGTTCTGCTGAAGTTGTGTTACCCTTATCTAGAGTGGTTTCACTAGCCAAACTATGTGCAGGAAGTCTGTCAGTTTGGATTATTTCTTCAAGTATTAGTTGTACTAATCATTGTTTTGGGGAAAGATCTGTATGGAACCTCGCCATTATACATTCTCTCACCATAAATTGGTTGGGTTTTATATTCATCTTCGCTTTCTTGGCAGTTACAAACATGGTGGCATTTCCACTACAGTTGTTCTGAGTCCTTGGCACCCTCTAACAAGGCAGTCACAGTAATCTGTTTATTCCAGATCCAGATGATGTAACCTTCAGACAAATTTCTGAATCAATTTTGCTCCCAAGATTCAAGTTTAGAGTGAATGTAATTTCTGTCCAGTGCTTGTGAAGATCAAGGAGTTAAATGATTTAAACAGATGGGTCCTACAATTTCAAAGATTTAAATTTCCAGTGTGTCTGCCTCATTTTGTTCCTCTATGTAAAAATACAAGTATCTATTTTACTCCCGATTTAAGACACTGTGGAGCATACTCACTAGGGAAAGCTGTCAGAATTACTCTGTACTTCATTATCTCTTGAATTCTCTGGAATGGTACTGCTAGGAGCACAAACACCTGCTCTCCCATAAATGATTATTTCTTTACTGTTAGACTGAGCTACTGAAGCTGTGTCACAGAAGTGGTTAAAGGTTACTGCTACACACAGTAGCATGCATGATATAGGAAGGAGCTAATGAAGGAAATCAAGCAGTTGAAAGCTGTAGCTATGTGGTAGAAGTCTAGGCACCAAAAGGCTACTGGAGAAATGGAAGGTTGTGCTGGTTTTGGCTGAGGTAATTTTCTTCACAGTGTTTTGGATTTCTGCTGAACACAGGGTTGACAGTGTAGAGATGTTTTTGTTACTGCTGAGCAAAGCTTAGCAGGCCTCTTATGTGGCATACTGCAACACTGGCAAGAAGACTGGGGGTGCCTGGGAGGTCGTGAGGAGACACAGCCAGGGCAGCTAACCCCAACTGACCAAAGGGATATTCCATACCATATGCCATCATGCTCAGCATACAAAGTGGATGGAAGATGGAGGAAGTGGGTGACACTTGGAGTGATGGTGTTGGTCTTTCCAAGGAACCATCTGTGTGATGGGGCCCTGCTGTCCTGGAGATGGCTGAACACCTTCTGCCCAGGGAAAACAATTAATTAATTCCTTGTTTTGGCTCTGCTTGTATGTGGCTTTTGCTTTCCCTGTTAAACTGTCTTTATCTCAACCCATGAGTATTCTAGCTTTTACCCTTCTGATTCTCTCCTTGATCCTGACAGTGGCGGAGTGAGTGAGTGGCTGTGTGGGGCTTGACTGCTGGCTGGGATGAAACCCAATGGTGGTCAGTTATTCCACCTCATGTTTGATGTTTCTTTAATTCCATAATGTAATCAAGTTAGAAAATTTACAGAATAAAAATATGTTAAACTATTTTTGAAAAAGTTCTTCCCTTCGGGCAACAGAGAAGAAACGGCAATGGGAAACATTACACTCTTGAGTTTCAATGTTGGCTACAGTAGTACTATCCTTGACTATTTCAGATAGGTAAAAGTTTTCATAGATGGGTAGAACTCCCACATCAAGGATTTTTTGAAAGTGGCTCATAAATTAATGGAAACTAAGTCTTTTATATGACAAGAAACTAAAACCACAGTGCCTTACCTGTCTGGTCCTTTTCCTTTTCCACCTTTTTGTTTGCTCCTTTCTTCCACTGTTCTTTGGTTTTGTTGGCTTCTTCATGTTGCTTCTGCTCCGCAAGCGATTTATTTAGTACTTGGGAAAGAACAGAATCTCCTTCCCCAACAAGAAACATAGTCTTAAACTTGTTATATAGCATTGTAGATTTCTCCATGATAACTTGGCTAACTTTGAATTTCCGTATCTGAAATCAAAGTAATAAAACAATGAGCTCCACTTAGGTATTTAAATATCTATGTAATTCCCTTATCTGCTAGATGAAATTATTCATTCAATCTGAAATAAGATCACAGACTTCTACACCCTCTGAAGCATCACAGAATAACAGAACTGTCAGGCTGGGAGTGACCTCGAAAGATCTCCTGGTCTAACTCTTCATGGGAAAGGGAGCCTGGATGAGATTATCAAGCACCCTGTCCAACTGCATCTTGAAAACCTCCAGCAATGAGGATTCCACCACACCCCTGGGGAGGTTGTTACAGAGAACAATTGCTCTCACTGTAAAAAAAAGGTTTGGAATTTTTTTTATATCAAGATAAAACCTTTCCCAGCACAACTTCTATCCATTGCCCCTCATCTTCTCCATGTGTCTCCTTGTCAGAGCCCCCACCCTCTTTGCAGCTTTCCTTTAAAGTGCTGAATAATGTGACAAGGTCCTCTCTGAGACTCCTCTGGGAAGGAAAGAACTAAACCCTTCAATCTTTCCTTATAGGGCAGGTTCTCCAGCACTCTGATCATCTTGATGGCTCTCCTTTAGGCCCTCTCCTGTCTGTCTGCATCACTCTTGAACGGTAGGGACCTGAACAGGACACAGTAGAAAACAAAACTGGTACCAATTTAAGAAAACACACATGTTCCTTTAATTAACATTGCAAATCTCACCTTCTTAAGAGTTAGAATCATCTCTGTATGTTTCTGAGCTTGTTGCATTGTGACTTGAAGCGATGCAAGCTCATCAAGAGCCTCAATACACCTGTTCACATCCTGTATATAAACACAAAATTAGTTTGAAAACTTAACTTACATGTTAATAATCATTAATTAGTCATACTAAATTCATTTCCATGCTCATTGACACCTTCCTACAATATCCTTGACTATGTTCTTAAAACAATGTATACAGTCAAACTTGCAAACCAAAATTTACCCCCAGTTGCCTTTCAGCTACTTCTGATAAAAGGCAGATGATATTCAAATAATTTGTAACACTTAGAAACAATTTTATACTTTCAGAATACAAATTCAAGCTTTATGCTGCTTTCATGATTCTAGTTACTTCAGTGCTCAGAGCTGCTCTCCATAGTCAGCACATCAGACACAATTTTTCAAAAGTGAATTGCCACTGAGAAGGTAGCAAAGCATCGTGAGTGGACTGTAGTGAATGCAGAGAACTGTGTCTTTGTAGATTTTTCAGTTAAAAGTCTGATGAATGAATTCACACTGTGCAGGACACACGGAAGTAATTATGTGAGCTTCTGATCCATTTCTAAGAACCACTGTACTAAAGTCCTGTAATACCTGTTCTCAATTTCCTTATTTTCTGCTACTCTTGCTGATTTAACTTCCTGTTTAGAACTCAAAAGATTGTCAGTAGAGGTCATAACAACATTCTGTATCTTGTACAAAGTGGTAGCTCCTGTTCACAAGGAAAATGAGTATTAACTCCTCCCAACAAACACATCAGGACTATACTCAGGAGAATTCCTACTATCATATTTAATTGATAACTACAATTACAATAGCCTAAGCATCCCTGCTGTAGCTCTGCAACCCATGTTCTTTCCAGTACTCTAAGGCATTTGCTTCATTACACCTCTGTATCACAGGTTTTCAGGGTTTTTTGGTTGGTTGGCTGGTTTGGCTTTTTTGCTGGTTTATGTTTATTTGTTCGTTGGTTTACTTATTATTTTAGGGGACTTTACTCTCTGGCTCAGGACAGAATGATTTATTTACGCCAAACCATGAAAATGTGAAGCAAAAAGCTTTCTAAATGTCATTTGAGGTGAACTATTTTTTTGAGACAAATTATTGACATAGACTTAATGAAACAATTTAAGAACAGGCCACGCTGGAAATGAATACTTCATATTAGCACTGTGCTGTTAGTCTTGGCTAGCAGCCACATGCCCACACAGGCACTGAAAGCAGAATGAGAAAGCTCAAAGGTCAAGGTAAAGACTGGGAGACTGCTTATCAGTTACAGTAATGGACAAAACAGACTCTACTTACTGAAAATTAATTTATTACCAATTAAAATAGATTTGGATTTTGAGAAACAAAAACTAACTTTAAATCAATACTTTTCTTTCCCTCTGCCACACTCAACTTTACTTGAAACTCCACTCCACAACCCACACTCAAGCAGTGCAGGGGGGCAGAGGGTCAAGTACATCACAATTCCTCTCTGCAACTCCTTCTCTTGCACATTCTCCTCTGCTCCAGGTTGGGCTCTCTCCATAGGCTGCAGTACTTCAGGAGAATCTCCAGCATGGGCTCTCTGCAGGCCACAGCATGAGCATATGCTCTTTCATGGTCTCTTTCACAGGCTGCTGGAGAACACCTTCTCCAGCAACATAGAGAACCTCCTACTATCTTCTTAGACACTGGAGATTCCTCTGTTGTTTCTCACTCCTCCCTCTCATCCTCATCCTCTTCTCTCTGCCCAGTGTGTTTTGCCCTCTGTTTAAGCAAGTTTCCACAGATGTGCACCATCCTGGCTGAGGGCTCAGCCATGCCCTGCAGTAGTTCATCCACTGGGGCAGGCTGGAACTGGTTATACCCAGCACAAGGCAGGCCCCTGCCCTCACTACCAGAACCTTGCCTCCAACACTCAGAACAACTGTGTCCCTCAGCTGGAGCAGCTTGCTGCTCCTCATGCGGTCCTACCTGTTCACACACATTTTTTTCATATCTTCCCCAAGCTGAACACTTCCAGCTCTCTTGGCCTCTCCTTCTATGACACATGTTCCAAGCCTTTAATCCATCTTCGTGACCCTTTATTGGGCTCCCTACAGCAGGTCAATGTCTCTATTGTACCAAGGAGCCCAAATCAGGATCCAGTGTCTCATCAGTGCCAACTACCACCTCCTTCCACATTCTAGCAACTCTCCCTCTAATGCAGCCCAGAATGTTACTGGCCACCTTTGCCACAAAAGCATATTGGTGACTCATGCTAAGCTTGGTGTCTATCGACACCACCAGGCCATTTTACAACAAGCTACTTTCCAGCAGCTCAGTCCCCAGTCTCTGCTGGTGCCTAGGCATATCGCTCTACATGTGCAGAACTAGAACTGAAATGCATGAAGTTCCTGTTGGCCCATTTCTCCAGCCTGTCCAAGTCTCTCTGGATGGCAGCACTCCCATCAAAGCCTTGATTTCAGTTTTGCATCATCTTCAAAGTGGCTATGGGTGTGGTCTGTCCCATCATCCCAGTCATTAATGAGACATTTTAGAAGTACAGACTACTAGTAACTGGCCTGTGCTGGTCTCTCTGCCACTGATCACAGCCTTTTGAGCCCTGCTGTTCAGTAAGTTTTCAGTCCACTTATCTATCCACTTTTTTAGTCCATACTTGATCAGTTTGTTTTTGAGGCTGTTACGAGAGATAGGGTCAAAAGCCTTTTTAAACGTAATATAAACAATGTCCACTGCTCTCCCTCATCCACCAAGCTAGTCATATCATAGAAGGACATCAGTTTGGCCAAGGACAACTTCTTCAACTCCCAGAGACCTTACTGTCCTTCATATTATCGGAAACAATTTCCAGGAGGATTTGTTCCAACACCTTTCAAGGGATCAGTGTGAGACTGACTTGACCGCAGTTTCCCAGATCTTCCTTCTGCAAGATGAGGGTGACATTTGCATTCTTCCAGTCCTTGAGAAACTGCCCCCTATCACCACAACTTCTCAAAAATAAAATGGAGTGGATGCACAATGACATTACCCAGCTCCTGGATAATTACCTTAGCATTCTCCTTTTTTACTGGAACCCCTGACCCCATTCCTCAGTAGGCCCACGTTTTCCCAGTCTTCCTTTAACTGATAAGGTACTTGAAACTTTGCGGCCCTTCATTTCTCTCCTTAGATCTAACTCCACATGGGTTTTGGTTTCCTAAGCACACCCCTCCATGCTTGGGCAGTGTGTGCATATTCCTCCCTGTTCACCTGTCCCTGCTTTCACTTCTTGTATGCTTCTGTTATTTGTGTCCTTTCTATAGTCAGGAGCTCTTCATCTATGCAGCCCTCCTGCTACATTTGGTTATTCTTTCTGCTTGTCAAGATGAATCAGCCTTGAAAAGATAATCCCTAGAAGTAAGCCAAGATTTCCTTGCCCTGTCTTCTCTCCAGCATGGTCTCTCAAGGGATTCTTCCAGGCAGATCCCTGTAGAGGCCAAAGTCTGTTCTCCTGAGTCCAGGTCTGTGATCCTTTTTGCCCTGCTCCCAGCTTCCAGCATCCTGAACTCCACCATGTCAGTCACTGAAGCTGAGGTTGCCCCTGACCTTCATATGCCTGACGAGATCTTTGCTGTCTGGAAGAGTCAGGTCTGACAGTATGTCAGCTCCTTCATCACATGTGTTAGGAAATCATCACACTCTAGAAGCTTCCTGCACTGCTGTGCAATCCCCGTGTCCCTTCTGCAGAACCATTCTGGTGTAAAGCCCTCAATTAGAACCAAAGGTGTCTCCCAATTGTCTTAAGATTACTTCCTTCTCTACTTCTCCAATCAGGTGTCGTAGACATTGTCAAGACATGTGTCACTCAGACTGGTCTGCCCACTAATCCTGACCCATAAGCTCTCAGTTGGTTTATCAGCTGTCCCAGTGCAGAGCTCCACACATTTCCACTGGTCTCTCACATAAAGCTATCCTTCATCTTGTCTTCCCACATGCACCTTTCCTACGGAGCCTGTAAACATACATGGCAAGGCTCCAGCCCCATGAACTTCCCACCAAATCTCTGGTATCACTGAAACCATTGCCCTACAACTGCAGACAGATACCCAGTTCCCCTGGGTTGTTCCCCATGCTATATGCATTAGTGTACAGCCACCCTTAAGAGACACAGTCGTGCTGACATTCCAGAAAGGTTGTGAAAGCCTTCCTCATAACACTGTGCTGCCATCACTTCCTCATTTCTGTGTTTATCCTTGTGGTCATGCCACTTCCACCATGTTCTGTGTAGGAATTCTGCTGATTATAAGGCAAGTCTGTTTACATCCCCCTGCTGACATCTGGCTGTCATCCTGCTCCACCACTTCCTCCTCTGTTGCCAATCCTACTTTAACGCTCTTTACCCAGGTTCTTCAGCCTCTTGGCAGCACTCCTTTTGGGTGGATCCTGCCACCTTGCCTATCCATTCCTTCACAAAGCCTTCCCTCAAGAAAAAGACCACCACCTGGGCCCCCACACCTTCACCATCACCCTCAGAGTCATGCTTGATACTCTCCAGGTGTCCCCGACTGTATCATTGGTGCCCAACACAGAAAACCAGTAGCAGTAAATAAACAGTCTTAAGGCCACAAAGCCTCAACCATGTGTTAGTAACATTCCAAATCTGAACCCCCCTCAAGCAGCAGACTACCCTCAACAGTGGGGAGAGTCAGTAGGCTGGAGCCTGCATACCCTGGATCAGGAAGTGTACCACTACTACACTCACTGTGTCCTTCTGGTGTTTCTACATGGCTCAGCAGGCTGATCTGGCACCACATGCTTCATGTGACATAATTCTATCTGAATGTTTCTTGTAAATAATTTATTATGAAGTATTTCCAATTAAAAAAAATAAATTTCTTTGCTGACACTTATCTTTCAATACCCACAGTAACCTCATTTAAGTAAAAATTATCTTTCAAATTGAAAATATTCTAACCATTTTCAGAGTACTAATTAAAAACAAGCACATGAGCCAAGTATTTCCTACTGGAATTGGACACATAAATCAGTTCAAAAAAAATATACTTACAAGATTATCGATTTTCAGGGAATTCTTTATTTCTGCATGTATCCTTTGAAGCCTAGAATCCATTGATGTTTCTGAAAATTAAGAACAGTACACATGAGTATTTGATAATCACATCAGGTTCGTTTTTGCAGAAACATTTCTACAAATATTAACTTGATATGGAATGCAGAAGAATATGGGCAGGTATCTTACGTTCAGGTGCACACAAACACACCACGGGGCTTGCTATCAGAAATAAAGCACACAGCTTTTAAAAACTGGACATTATTAGCAACCCACATAGTTTTCTCCTTATGAGTCACAACTGAAAAGACTTTTCTATTCCAATACAGAGATGTCACCCTCTGACTGTTGGGCCAGCTTAACAAAAAGTGTTAATAAACACTAAGAGGTACAAAGCTGTAAGACCTTTAATGACAGGACACCCAGAAATTGATGGTTTGTTTTCAGAACAAACCGTCATGACTCAAGTTACAGTCCAAATCCATCCAAATAAAATGATCCCAGTGCACACACTTCAGTAGCTGTGAAAGATGAATGAACAATGGCATTCTTCAATTCACATGCTGAATGCCTGTTTGGATTTGGTATGTATTCTGAACAATACTGTAAGCAAACAGTTTCCAATCCACCTTGGATGAGTTTTGATAATTTTTATTTCCCCACCCCACTGAGATAATAGGTTGGTTAGAGTCCATGACACTGGATCTGTACTATACTACAAATTACAGCCAGTGGTTTGGATTGGCCTCTAAGATGGGAAACCTGAAAAAGGAATGACTTATCCCTATGAAGGTCAGTTTGCAAGTGTGGGTTAGTAGACAAGACCACAGTAATCTGAATCTGAGCCTCCAGTTTAGCAAGAGGTAGTATCCAAATCAAGAGGCCCCTCAGATTGTATTATGGGAAGACAGAAAGGAAAAAACAAATGGAAGAACTGAAGTGACTCAGTTCAAAGATTAAGAGCTTTTGTTTCTTATTCACAAACAGAAGAGATTGAGGTTTATAGGCTCAATTGACAATAAATCAGAATAGCAAAGATCTGTTGTAATGCACCAAAGAAAGAAAGAACACAAAGACAAGAATGCACTGTTTCACAGACCTAAAGGAAGCATTATGGATCAAACATCTCCCACTGAGCCTGCACAGCCAGCCTCAGCAGTGTATTACCTTATCCAGGGAGAAATTCCGTACAAAATTTAAGATACCCATAAAGTACTGTTTAGCTTCTTTAAACTAACCTCTCTTCTTCTCAATCTTCTTAACTTCTGCTTTCTTGCCTTCTTCTTTACTCTGCCTATCAAAAACGTTAGAGTGTTTTTACAATGTTGCAAGTCTGCTTTTCACTCTTTTTTTCCCCATTTTTGGATGAGATGCAATGTTTTGAGGTATTATCTCAGTAAAACATTAGCATGCAAACCCCACAAAGAGTCAAGTGCTGGTTTTCAAAGACTGAAACTAATTAACAAAATTAATTAGCTAAGATACTGCTGATAATTCCTCCATACTCACAGCTGGTTTTCCCTAGAAGTGGCAAATTAAATAATCTTAAAAACAAGTCATATTTCCAAACTATATTTTCTTTTGTTGCGTGTATAAATCGGTAAAATGGCATTGTACAGAACTAGTTTACGGAGAAACAGAGTATTTTTGTTATGATGACAAAAGGAGTAGAACTATTTAACATTACTACAGGGAATTATGGAGAGATCAATTAATCATAATCAGTTCCTATGTAAAATACTTTCTTGTAAAATTAATGGTAACAGTGTAAGTATCTTACAACTGACCATAAATGTATCAGTAATAATTTAAAACTTCTTAAAAGAAAATAGTAATCAAAAAGAAAAAAAAAATATTTATTGCAAGTGCATTGAAACCTCCTGGATCTTTCTCTAATTGTCTCACTGCAAATAAAGCTGGGACTCAAGAAAAACAGAACAAAACCTGTCTCCAACTCAGTTACAGAATCGAGGCAGGCAGAAGTCTTACAAACAAGATTTTAAGCTTTTAAATTTTTATTCAGAGAAGACCATGAACTCCTGCTTAGCAATTCCTCACTCTTGTCTTACTAAGGGGTTTAAAAGCCTCACTTTAGAATTTGCATATTTCAGCATATCATGACTTAAATGTCCTAAGATTAATTTTTTTTCCTGTCATAGTAATATGCATCCATAAAATATCCAGGCCTGCATGTCTATCATCTTTTGTGTTTCTTTCATACTCTTATCTGGTTACAGAATTAAGTTTTAAAGTATATAAAACTCTTTTGTTTCAAGTGGCAGCACATCTCATGCCACTGAAACCACACATGTAAACTTGGTACACAAACAGAATGGTGTACAAAGCACTATAAGTTACAAAATAAGTACTAACGAAGTAGCTACAAAGACCAGAAAATGGAAACTATGGTGATAACCAAAAACCACATATCAGCCTGTATTATTTTTACTTTTTATGAATATTGGGTTTTGTGGTATTAGTCATCAGCTAAAATTAAATTTATTACACATTCACTAACTAGTTCTCCTTTTTTCTTATTATAACAGAAGTCTATCCACCCTCTAATGCATAAAATATGAGAGCTATTTAAAAGCAGAGATTTGATTATTTGAACTCAATCAATATATGACAGTTTGATTGCAGAAATCAATCAGCATTTGTCAGAGTGAAATAGTGATACATTAAGAGCTGCTAAGAGGCAAAGAACAATTTAGTATCTCTGAAGCTGGAAACACTTAGATTTGCTACAGGCAGAGTAATTATGTTAGGTTTCCAGAGGAGTGACAGGGAGAAGAAAGGGCTAGAGCACAAAAAAAATAAAACCCAACCAAACTAGGTTCTTGTTAATGAGTGTGAAAAAAGATATGATTTCGTTGGTACAGGTGAAGGAGACCATTATATTCCTCAATTTTCACATTTTCACTTTGTTCTCACTTTCTTCCACCCTTCTGCCAAACGTGGGGATGGGAACATCACACTCTTCTTGTGGCAGCTTCTTTGCCCATTTGTAGAATAGCTCTGGAGAACGAGTCAGATTTCTTCCTAGTGTCCCATGCCCCCCAGTTTCTGGCAGGATATTGTATTCTTTCTTATTCCTGACTCATTTGTGATACTTAATTTTCCAAATGCAGACTGCTCTTGGTGTCACTCAACTAGCTTTCCACTGCTAAAGTAGAAGAATTATTTATTTTTCCCTTGTTCTGTCTGACAGTGTGTGCTCCAGCTGCCAGAGAAGGAAATGTTTTCCAGATAGTCCGAGGCATTCCACGCCTCATCAAAAATCCATGGATTAATAGGTCCGACCAGTTGTCAATCTGATGTACCTAAAACTTGTAAGAGAAATATATGGCTGTCCTGAACAGTTTTTCACACTGATCCCTTTTATTATAAATATTCTTAGGTTAGTTCTAAAAAGAACCTACCAGCTTTGCTCTGCTAGACACTCAAAGTCACTGACAGATTGACATCACCTAATTTCTATATTCAGTTATTCCAATCCTCTCACTATAGAACATAGTGGTTTAAAGGAGCTTTTTACCCTCTGCTCAGAAAGAAGCTGAAATAGAAAACCAAAAGGGGGGGTGAGGGGAGAGAAGAACAGAACATAGTGCAAACCAGCTTGAAAGTTTTTTCAGATACTGTTTCCTCCTGTTAGGTTCAAAGTACTCCCACAACTTGCAGGCATCCCATGTTAAAATATACTCACGATTCAGATTCTGTCTGTTCCTCCTGCTTACGCTTTCTGTCTGTTACTTCTCTATCATGCTGTCCTCTTACAATGTTTCTTCTGTGAGATGCCTGAAAGCTTCTTCCCCCTTTTTTCTTCTATTTGGGATTTTATGATTGGAAAGAGAAAAGCAAGATTATGTCACTGTTTCTGTAAACAGGTAAACCTACTTACACTAAGCATCCTCAAAACAACTGTGCTCCATGGAATAACCTGACAAGAGCTGGCCTTCCCTGAAACTAAATACAACTTTATTAGTCCTTTCTCCCTTTTTTCCTTTTCATTGGAAGGCAAACAACCTAAGTACCAGAAAAATGAAGACATTACAAATGATTGGCTAGGGACAGCTTTGATTTACCAAAAATGTGATTTCA
The DNA here is from genome assembly GCF_000695815.1 of Acanthisitta chloris. Lineage (NCBI taxonomy): Eukaryota > Metazoa > Chordata > Aves > Passeriformes > Acanthisittidae > Acanthisitta > Acanthisitta chloris. Next base: position 11,001 of record NW_008650038.1, on the reverse strand, counting down.
AGCCAAATGTTCTCTAGATGCACCCAAGAAAAGAAATGTCTGTGTTCCAAGGAACTCAAGTGAAAATAAAAGCCTTCTGACAGAATAAATAGCTGCTACATTTACATGATTTGTTAGAAAGAGAACTGTCTTAGAAGAGATGCTTTCATTGGAAAATAGAAGGTCCTGAAATAATTATTTGAGAAAATTAAGCTCAAAACTTATTTTATATATCTGTATTAGCCAGACACAGGACTCCAACCTTTACTAAGACCTAGTACATAACTGGAAAACCTTCAGTGATACTACTTTCCTCTATAATAAATATATCAGGTAAACAAAATTTTACCTTGTCCCCTTCTTCTTGTTCTCCTTCATCTTCAGAATCAGAAGCTGATGCAGAACCCACTTTTGCAACATTTTTCCTTTTCAGTTCAGACTCTTTCTTTCCTTCCTTTTTATCAAATTCCTTCTTTGACTTCTCCTCATCCTTCTGACTGTCTTCATCTTTTTTCCCTTGCTTTTTGGGCTTTTCTTCTGGTCCTTTTTTCTTTGCCTTCTCCTCCTCATTAACACTGAAATATGAACAGTATTTAGGCATCATATCCATTCACTACAGTGACTTCGAGAAGCTACTTTAACTCAGGGACCTGATCTTTTTTAACCACAGAATACTAAAAATTATGAACTCGATTCACTTTCAGTCCATTTAGTGACTCTTCCAAAAAAAATAGCCATTTTCTAAAATTATAGCCCACTATCTGCGCAAAATAAATAAATAAATAAATAAGAGTATGGAGGCCCCAGTGAGGCTAACATTAATGTAAGAGCACAGATCCAAACCTGTGCTCAGCAGGTACTCCAAACACATATGGTTCTGCAGGATCAAAGGTGCATACACTGTAAACTAGGCTTATAAAGTATACTTACTTAAGGTGTATATATATACACACACACATATACACACCCCAAAACTGTGCATCTTTAATTTATAGAAAACTACACCAATTCTCTACTTTTCTTAAGGGTTACTAGAAACATGAAGAACTTGACCTAAGAACTGAAAAAGGCAAAAATGAAATTTATGGAAATTTATGGAACAACAACAACAAGAACAAATAGTGTTGGAATTCCATCAGAACAGAATTCTGAAACAGAAATGTAACAAACAAACAAACAAAAAAATCCCTATTTCAGTTTCACAAGATCTTGTAGTTTCTCTTAAGCCTTTGCCTCTTCACTCAGCATGCAGCTATATGAGGAATTTTGCTCAGATTTTACAAGTTAAGAAGGTCAGGATCTTCTGTCTCTCATTCCTGAAACATACTAGCTTGAGTTACTCTGTACTATAACAACACCAGTTGTTACAGTAACTGATGTTGAACAGTAACAGGGCAAACACCTGTCAAGTACTCTAACTATGAAGTCTTGACATAAGGAATAACATGATTTACAGTGAAGATGCTTTATATTAAAGAATAAAACGTAACTCACAAGTCACCCTCTGAAAGACAAGATGGTTTCACCAACTTGGGTCTCCCTCTCGGTTTTGGAACTTTTACTTCAGAAGCTAGTAGTTATACAAAAATAACAGGTTAGTTCACAGCCACCACCTACTCCCTGTCTATGTAGAAAGACTCTTACTCAACAGACATAAGCTACACTTAAAACCAACCTAACTTTGCTATTATACAAAATTCAAGTGTTAATTAAGCACCAAACCTTAATCAAGATATCTCTGAAAAATTGAAGTGTTGGCAGTTTTTCTAGCTAATTGGAAAATTAAAAACTTTGGGGTTTTTTTAGCCACAGGCTTCAACTACCAATTCTTGTGCTTTCTTCTTTTTGCAATCTGTGCAGACAGATTTGTTTCATACATTGAATAATTAATATGAACAACTCTTATATTAGATGAGAAGTAAGAAATTAGAAAGTAAGAAGAACTCATTTACTGCCCACGTTAACAATTTGTTGTCCACTATTTTTAGATGTATCACAGAGCTTTCATCACTTTTCATAACAAACCAATGACAAGAAGTTCTACCACCACACTACAGTGTAGATCAAACTCTGCATTTACTCAGATTCACCACATTTCTACAGTAAGACAAACAACATATCTGCTTTCTTGGCACTTCTATACTTCAAATGCTTCTCCAGTATCACAGTGAACATGTGGTCAGCAAAGCCAATAATCAGTGTTTAAACTCATGTTGGTCTTAGCATGGAGCACTGCTAAGCAAGAGATGTGAGAAGGCTGCATGGTACATTTTATAGACAGGTATTTCTTACAGGAGGCAAAAGCATCTCTTACAGGCAGCTGTTAGTGAAAGCAAACCAGAAATTGTAAAGAGAAATCCACATATTAAAAATGTACATTTTGTACATGTAATAAAAACAATGATAAATTTCATTGCAGCCTCCAAGGCAAAAGGAATTAAGTCAACCTAACTGTAGTTGAAGTAAGTTAATTTGGCACTGTCAGCAGATACAGATGACTATACATGATTTGTTTCCCTGACTACATGCTTGTACAATGGACTTAACTGCTGCCAGAACAGTTCTCTGATGTACTCATTAATGGTCAAGAATATCTGCAAGCTTACCATAAAAACTGCGATGAAACAGATAATTTCAAAGCATTTCATTTGATGCTTTGAAAGAAGTAGGCACTACAGAACGATCACCAAATGGTTCTAACTAGACATGTACAAAAAATCAGTTACATTGTCTTTTGTCTATCAAATTACACAGACTGCCTTAAACATATTTTTACACAGGCCTCTCCAGCTCTCAGCCTGTTTTTACCATCCTCTGAGCTCCACCTACAGGAGCTTTGTCTCCCCAGTTCTCTTCTTTGTGTTTCAAGGATATTCTAACACAGTCAGAGGATTCTACAGACCATTGATGGATGCACAGAAACCTTTCTGGAACAAAAATACACAGAGAACTAGTACCATACATCCACACTTTATCAGTATTCCATGAAGAAGGCTTTTCTAAAGGTAACACCTTTAGAACAACCAGTCTCTAATTTAGAAGACTGAGCGTTAATGCTAACAATTTAAATCCAGTTATGTTCTAAATTCACCCATTTGAGAGGAGGTGTTTTCTTATCACAACCTATTAGCAAAGACTGTCTTTAGCATGAAAAAAATACTCTGCAGTAGTTTAGGGGAAGGAGACCACTCCCTGACTAATTTGACTAAGATATTTCCGTGGTGCAAAGTTAAATCTTTCTTCTGAAGTTACCTGCTGGTCTTCCTCGTTTGGGGCTTACTTTTGGGGACACTGGAGCCACCGCTGCCATTGCTGCTGCTTCTTCAGCTTCAGCTTGTTTTTCAGACTAATTTAAAGAATGAATTTCACAAGTGAAAAAACACGGCACCAGTATGTGGTGTTATCTTCATCACTTTCTCAAACAACAATTTTAAACTTCTAGAAATGCATTATTATGCTACTTTTTGTGCCCATGGGTAAAAAAATTTCCATGTTCACTAACAGATTACATTTAAGTATCATTAATTTCACCCTCTCCATACCATCACTACCTGATATAGTGATATTTCATACAATTTCAACCAGCCCATTCACCTTCAGAACAAAATTACCTTGGTATAACAAAGCAGAGATTACTTCTAAGTATTTTTAAGATTGCCGTAACAGTATGCCAAACCCCAGTTTTAAGCAGGCAAGTTCATACTTCTCCCCCACCAAATACTCTCCCCTTTAGACTGTGCCACGATCTCCGCTAGCTGCACCAAGGTATCAAGCCAGCAGACGGAGCTATCCAAAAAAATACGTGACTCCAGCTCCACAGACTGATGCTATTCAGCGTGAAAAACTGCATGTTGGTCCGCAGCAGCAGGACATGACCTGCACCTACACAGACATTTTGTGAGGGCTGGGAAGACAGACGAAACTTGAAACAAAAGATCTCAATGTAAAGATATAAATCTCCCTGCAGAAACACTTCATACCCATATATACAGATGAAACGTTTTGAGAAAAATCCCAACCAGAGAAAGCAGACGAGAACTTAGTGTCCTGGATGCAGGACAATTTATGGGCTAATACATAGTTCTCTTATATTCTTTAAGCACATTTATCTTAATATTCTTTGTGAGCATCTATAATAAGAGATCACTTAAACAACAGAGTGAAACTTAAATCTAGCAGTAGATGTACCTCTAGTGTACAGATCCAGCATATTACTTATCTGTGACAAGCACACTAAGGTCACAGTTACTTCACACTCATCCCATCCCTGCTGTCAGCACCAGCATCAGAAGTTAAAAGTGGTTCTGAACACGAAATTAAGATCTGCCCCACTTTAATCTGGTTTTCAGTTGGGTCAGTGCCCCAGTCTGGCTTGCTGTGTGACCACAAAACATAAAGGCTAGAATACACTGAGGAAGCAGCTGTAACTGCTTCTTTCAAAGTAATTCCAGTTTTTCCCAGGTTGAAGAGACCACAAAATCACAAAGGGGAGTAGTTCAGGTGTTAGTTCAGTGTGATGAAGATGTTAAGAGAAATTTTTCAGAGCCTCAGGCTATTTCATTAGCAGTCTAGCAACAGTTTGTATGTTATTTTTTTCTTACTTGTAATAGGCTGTTTGGGAAAAGATGGGAAAACAATATTCCACATTAAGTTCAAACAGAATTAAGACTTGTAAAATGCATTCTGGAACAACTTTAGTTCCTACAGATCTTTCAGACATTTGAAAAAGGGTAGTAGGGTGTCAAGCACTTCAACTTACATATAATCTATCACTAAAGAAAATAATATCCTGTATTATCATATAAAAAAAATTGCAGTAAGGTGAAGTAATTAAACATTGTTACCTTTCTTTTTCTTCCTCTTCTAGCAACTTTAGGAACAGAAGCATCATTTGCTTTCACCACATGCTGTGAAGATTAAAATGGTGCTAGGAGTCTTAACAAAATAAAGATATTTCAAACTATTCTCAATTTTTTCCACAACTGAAGCCTCTGGTACATAATTTAAACATGAATCCCATAATGTATACAAAGACACTGCCTGCTTTTAAATTATTAAAATCCTGATTATGGCTTTAAACTGAAAGAGGGCACATTTAGTCTAGATAATATGAAGAAATTATTTACTGTGAGGGAGGTGAGGCACTGGCACAGTTTGCCAGAGAAGCTGTGACTGCCCCATCTCTGAAAGTATTTAAGGCCAGGCTTTGAGCAACCTGGGCTAGTGAATGATGTCCTTGTACACAGCAAAGGAGTTGGAACTAGGTGATCTTTAAGGTCCCTTCCAACCCAAACCATTCTATGATTACCTGGTACTTTGGACTTTTTCCTGAAAGATAAAAAATAAACTAGAGTACTAAATAATATTCTGTTTTAAACAAAGGTATGTAGTGATGTTTTAGTCTGTCTCAACTCTTTATCTAGTCCTTAAAAAAATACATTTACAATAGAGAGTAAGTGATACAACCCACATTGTTCCAGCTGTTTTAACTGCACTTGTAGACTAACCAGAAACCCCTCTGATGAAAACTTCAGTTCAGTTCCTGGGAGCTTCAGTGAGAGGTATAAACATGAGTGAACACGCAGAAAGTTTTATATAATGAAACACCTCCTGAGACTGTCAGAGTAGTAATAACTATAGTGTCTTAGTAATCAATTTAACATCAATGAACATAATATTAAGATGTTCTATGGTACATAGAAGAAGTTCTCACATACTTCTTTACTGGTTTTGTCAGAGGGTAGATCATCTTCCTTTGAAGGATCCATCTCCTTTTCTTCTGTTTCAGCTTCTGTAGGTAAGTTATTGTCTCCTTTGGGGGATAACTGCAAAGGGATTCAACACAGGGCAAAAAAACCCATTAAAAACTATTTTATAGTGAAAAGAGAACACGTGAATAACCATTGGGCTGCTCTTCATTTTAAATAGTTAGGTACTCACTGAAAGTCTAACTGGACCACTTTCTCCAGTACACAGTCAGACTGCTGTCAGAACAGGTCAAAACACATCAATGTACTATGGCAGAATTTCAATTCTACTTGGTGGTCCCAACAACAGCTACACTTTTTGATCATATCACCATGACATAAGTACTTCTAAGAGACCTTGCCAACATGTAAGATTCATTTTGATTACTGTTTATCTGTTTCACATAGATGGATACCTGAGTCACAGACCACATTTAGTGGTAAACGAAGACTTGTAGCAGTGTTACAATTCAAGCACACATTCTTGCTCACTGACTGACCTCCTTACCCACTGCGGGAGGAGAATCAGAAAGAAAAGGTAAACCTTAGAAAGTAAATTGGAAACAAAAGGTTGAGATAAAACCAGTTCAATAATTGAAACAAAGAACAGTAATACTAATAATAACAACAATAATTGTAATGAAAAGCTGAATGGAAGAGAGGAATAAAACCCAAGAGAAACTTATGCAAGGTGTTAAGATATTCGAAAAAAGGTTTTACTCTAACAGTGATGAGACACTGGAACAGGCTGCCCAGGGACGTGGTGGCTGTCCCGACCCTGGCAGTGTTCAAGGCCAGGCTGGATGAGGCCTTGAGCAACCTGATCTAGTGAGGAGGTGTCCCTGCCCATGGCAGGGAGGGTTGGGACTAGATGATCTGTAAGGTCCATTCCAACCCCTAAATTCTATGATTCTATGATACCATTGCTCGCCACACACTGACCAATTCCCAGCCTGACCCCGAGCAGCGATCAGCCCCTCCCAACCAACTCCCCCTGGTTTATATACTGGGCATGATGTTCTAGGGTATGAACACGTTCTAGGTCACCTGTCCTGTCCATGCTCCCTCCCTGCTTCTTGAGCACCTGCTCACTGGCAGCACATGAGACACTGAGAAAGTCCTTGGTTTAAGGTAAGCACTACTTAGCAAAAACTAACATTATTCTCATGCTAAATCCAAAACACAGCACTGCACCAGTGTCAGGAACCCCAGGAAAAGTTGTCTGGCTCAAAAAAAGCAGTTGGGAAAGCACTGCAGGGAACAGGTTGAGTTCTGCATAGGTGGGGTGGCATAATGCTCTCCCCCAGCCCCTTGAAGGCTAAGTTACCCTTAGCAGGTAACTGCTGGTCTACACTGGAATGGCCTAGGTGACCACATGGCTCTGATGGGAGCCCTGAAATGTTGGTGGTCGACCACACGGCCTTGCTGCAAGCCCTGAGATGATGCCAAAGCTCCTGGCTCTGCCTAAAGCACAGGTACATGTGTGTGACCTCACGCTGGGATGGGCCTTGGGCGAGGGGAACGGATAGAAGGACAGCGAGACATGCACCACTGCCCTGGGTTGGAAGCTGATGAGACCATGCTGGATACACAGGTGGTGACTATCTACCTCTCTTTCCCATCTGTTTTCCTCACTACTTTTCTTTCTTTTCTCCTTCACAATATATTAAGCTACAAGCTGCACTGAGGAGTATCCCTTTAATGACTCAGTAAGTGCATGATCAGTCCCAGCTAAGACTTAGCTCTCTCAAGGTGTGCTAAGTTAAAGTCTGCACAGCATGTTTGAATGCTGTGAAGTTTACTCATTTGCCTTTTGCCAAGTGCCTTATTTCTTCTTGAACCCGCTGAGAATTGAGTTTTTTCTTCTGCACACTGCCCAGAGTAATTCAAAATTACCTTCCCCTCCATCACCCAAGCAGACCGGGGTGTTACAACCAGCTACTATGAAGAAAACTAACTCTACCCCAGTCAAAACAAGGACAAGTAGTACACAGACTACAAGCAAGTTGTTTTGTCATTTTTGAAATTGTAGTCTATGCCTTTTTTCCTGTTTTGCTGGGGTTTTTTTAAACCTTAGAAATACTAATTTTCATTTTAGGTGAGCAGTTAAGACTTGAAAAATCAAAAGCTTGTAATAATTTACCTGAAAATAATCAATAATTCCTTGCAGCCTATGCATATGCATGTTTTTAAGGTTTTCAGTTCTTTTTCTCAACTTGAATGCTATTGCTTTGTCCCACTTGCAAATGCCTTTTTTTTTCCCAATTCCCATCTAAAGCAGCTACAGTTTTTAAGATTCCAACATTAACCAAAGCAACTCAGGCACAAGGCTATCATGCAATATTCCCAATTACTTGAGACATGTAATATCACTGAGTCTTTTCACAGAGCACAACTTCAAGACAGAAGAATAACCAGTTCACTGAAACCACAGGAAAGCAGAGTAAAGGACTGATTAAAAGTTATAGCTACATTAGTATAAATAGAAAATTTGCTCTCTATTTTGCCACAAGCTGACTGAAACTAATTAGAGAAAGCTATGTAGAAGGACTGTGCTGGTTTTAACCAGGATGGAGTTAATTTCATTTTCTTTTTCCTCAGTAGCTAGTGTAGTGCAGTGTTTGGATTCACAGTGACAATTCTGATGACAGTACACTGATGGTTTGGTTTCTGCTGTGTCTATCCTAAATCAAGGATGTTTTCTTTCTTGTGTCTTATGCTCTGCCAGTGAGAACGTACACAAGAAACTGGGAGGGAGCATAGCTGGGACAGGCGACCTAACTAGCCAAAGGGATATTCCACACCATAGAATGTCATGCCCAGTATATAAGCAGGAAGGGTCGATCCAGGGGGAGGGACTGGGTTGTGCTGGTCCACTGGTTTTGTTTTGGTTTCATTTCTTTCACTTTCTTTTTATTATCCATTGACATTTTAGCTCATTCTGCTCTTTATTATTAAACTGTTCTTATCTCAACCTACATATTTTACTTTATTTTCTCCTCCCCATTCCTCTGGGTTGGGGGGGAAGAGGGGGGAGGAGGGAGTGTGAGTGGCTGCGTGGTTCTTGGCTGCTGGCTGGGGTTAAACCATGACAGGACCCATCCAGGATATTTTATTCCAGCTTTGTGTTTAAATGGCTCTTATGTCTTCCTGTTTCTCTTTCACAGTGCCAGCACAGAACAGACTGAAAGCACTTTCCATGAGAAACATGAAGCTTAAGTCACTGCCATCCCCACTAGCACATGTTGCTTGAGGCATAAATCCAGGGAGAAGCAAACTGATCAGTCCAGTTTAAAAGAAGTTTCCCCCTCGCAGTCACAATGCCAAGAACAAATGCTTTTATCAGCAGTGCGCATGGACAAGAACAGCATTGGTTTACTGTCAGGAAATTATGTGTTGAAGAGCTCTCCTAAGGTACAGCAGATAGAATCACCCTCACCTTCCACATGTAGAAGTACTAAAATAAGGAACTCTAGGCAGTAAAAACTTAGGAGAAATAATCCATCCATAACTCTGTGGTCTCCAACTCATCAAAATAACTCTCAACATCATCTACCTGTACACCACCAGGATACTAACTTCTTTCATCTAATCAAAGGACTTTTTTACTCCTGAACAAACAAGCTATTACAGCTACTAGACACTAATCCTACCTAATGAGCACCTGCTATGTATTTGACACATTGCAAATTCTTCAGTTGCAGCTGTGAATCAATATTAAAGGTCAGCCAGCAATACCTACAGACAAACTACATTCAGTCTTGGTAAATAATCAAAACTAAAACAGTGAGGCAAGTCTATTCAAAACAGACCAACATTTAAGGGCACTGCTGATCCTGTAGAACAGTAATTTCCAGAAATTAATTACAAATAAATGAGACATCATAAATGTATCAATTCCACCTGCGTCACAATTTTTGTCATTTTAGGATTCCACTCTCCTTAGAACAACTGAGAGAAGCTGACAGCACACAACGCCTCTTCCATGCCATACGAAAAATATCCCCACATGACAAAACAAAGCATTCAAGAACAGGGAAAGTTCAAAGCAGTGTTCTACACTAGAATCATTAAGGGGACAGTAAGCTAGGGAGGTTCATTTCTTACAGGACAAAATGCGCTTTTTAAAGCATGAATACAATATATTTAAAGAGAACCCAATCTCGTTTTGGAAGGGTGCTAAGCTATGCGCACATTACAAAGCAAAGAAGCTAAACTCTGTCTGCATAAACTGTTGCATACTGGTAACTCACTTTTCTGACTCAAGAGATGGATTAATACAGCTATGAAATCTTCTATATCCTAATTAGCTCATAAAGAGTATGGCTTAACTCAAACTGATTCTCATAACCTGTTCTGGCAAATACACTGAAGTACCCTTTCAGCCACAACAGAATCTAATGCTGTTCAGCTTTGCAAGAAAAGTTATCATAATTGAGAGTCATACCTGCCTCTGATATCAAAAAGTCTTCAAAAACAGGAAGGGAAACTTTAAGCTAATTCTTGCTGACCATTTCCAGTTTCCTCTGCCTAGAAAGTACTGCCTGAATTTAGTTTAATTGTATAATGATTTAGAAATATAGACTGATACAGAAATCAATTTTCAAACATGTCTCATACTGTATAAGGAATACAGAAGGACAAAAATATTACTGCAGGTATACCTGAAAAGCAGCAAAGAAACTGTCTTGTTGTGAGAAAGCAGTTGTAACAAGGCAGTTACAAGAATAAACCACTGTTAGTTTAAAGTATTTAAGCAAAAACTCAGCAATATCGTTTTGACTCAAAGATGTTCCTGGCAGAACAGAACACATATTCAGTCACTTACCTTTGCGACAGAAGACTTTTTTCGTTTGGCTCCTGCTTTCTCCTCACCCCCCTCAGCAGGCTCCTGACTGCTTTCTTCAACTGTTTCACTGATAGGAGTGGTAATGGCTGGATGGGGCTTCAATATGAAAACATGAAAAATGAGAACTAAATCCTTTCCTCAGCTGAGGTGTGCTTTCCCACATATGTTACTGAAGAAAGTATCATGGCAACAAACCCCTTACTAGGACTACAAGGATTTTAAATGGATCTTACTACACTGATTTCCAGAGTTTTCAGTTTAAATTGCTATTTATCTATTAAGATTTCAACTTCTTTAATGCTGTAACAACTTATTTCCACATTATTAATACTGCAATGTAAGTAATTTGTAATACATTTCATCTTAACATACCTGAAAGAAATGAAATTTTAAAAAGTTGGTTTTGGTCAAATACAACTTCTGATG
>NW_008650037.1:4412-5559 GCF_000695815.1 Acanthisitta chloris | reverse complement strand
GTGGCATTTAGTGTCATGGTCTAGTAAGCTCGGTAGGGTTGGACTTGATCTTGGAGGTCTTTTCCAACCTGTCTGATTCTATGATATGTGCCATCCTACCCAGTCACTGCCTTGAGACAGGTAGATGTGGGTGCATAATGCACAAAAAAAAAAAAAAAAAAGGGTGGGCACGTTTTATCAGCCAACCTGGATTTCAGCATTGGGAACATGGTCAAAAATGCTGATTGACACTTTTCCCAGTGTAATGCCCCAGTTTAAGGGAAGGGAATGCTGAATTACTTTGGAGAAATAACAAAGTTGTCAGGAGGTTTAACTAGAAATAACTTTTACTTACAAATTTTGGGCCATCCGGGTAGAATAAGACACAGAAGGAAACTCAGTGCCAGGCAACTAACTCAGGCAAAGTTAGATGGGATATTGGGAAGAAATTCTTCCCTGTGAGGGTTGTGAGGCACTGGCACAGGTTGGCCAGAGAAGCTGTAGCTGCTCCATCCCTGGGAATGTTCAAGGTCAGGAGCAACCTGGTCTAATGAAAGGTGTCTCTGCCCACGGCATGAGGTGGAACAAGATGAGCGTAAAGGTCCCATCCAACCCAAACCCTTCTGTGATTCTGCGAGTAACTTCACACCTGCACAAGACTGTTGTGTGAACATGAGCTGATAGATGCAGGAGAAAGGCTTCTAGATTTTGCTCAGACTAACAGAGGCTTCAAGACCTGAACCATAGTTCATAGCCACAGCAGAGACTCATCCATGACTCCCTTCAGACCTCACCTGTGTGTCACTTAAGAAACCACCAGACACTGCCTATGGGCTGTTCAGTGTTCTCCAGCCCTTGAGCACCTGTGAAGGAAAATAAGGCTTTGTGATTCCCAGTTCCCTAGCTGCTCTCACACTCCCATACTTGTGTACCATGTGCCTCACAGTCCCCAACCCTTTTGGCACTACAGGTCTGATTGACACAGACTTACTCTCTACAGCTCCCACTGGTGTGGTTGCTGGAGGAGGACTTTGTGAGTGAAGTGACAGAAAGCACAGCAAACAAGACCTCAGTAACAAACAGCACACAGGTGTGCTGAAACATCACAGCCTGCAGCAGTACCCAAGTCCTCACTTCATTACTTTGAGCCTTTGAAACTTTAAATATT
>NW_008650037.1:0-4400 GCF_000695815.1 Acanthisitta chloris | reverse complement strand
AGCGCAGCAGGAACAGCTCTTATGGGGTCATCAGCTGATGCAAGGCAAATATCACCTCTAGACTCAAAGACTGTGACCTGAAAAGCCACAGAGCTATATCTAAACATTTATTTATTTATGAAGTTTTGCTGACCATACTGATCGTTTTCAAGGTTTCCTCCCCATGCTTAGGGCATGTTCTCCAACAGTTCTGTCATTACATGCCTTGGCATTTAGTGAAAGTTTCCTGCAATCACCAGTCAAACCAAGCCCTGGAAACACTTGAAATCCTGTGTAAACCAGGATTCACTTCCCATTGCTAGAGTCATTGACTGCTAAGTACAGTCACCAGTGCCACATTCTGTCCCTTGAGAGCTTCCTGCTTCTGAATATTTTTGTAATTTCCTCATGAGCATTAAGATCCTTGACCAGAAAAATCACAACTCCAAATTTCAAGGATCCTTAAATACCAAAGCTGCCATTTTCACCTCTGGATTTTAGAGTTTCTGAGCAGCTACACAAGGTTTTAGATGTTAAAAGACGCTGCTGGTGAGCTCTGTCTTTAAATCAAGATATGTTTTAGATAATACCTTTAGTCATGGGCAGTAAAACCAGGAATCAGCCAAACAAGCACCAGCGCAGGAGGCGGCCGAGCCCCCTCCCATGGAGACACCAAAGCCCACAAGTCCTTACCTCTGCCATGAGCCAGTTCGTGTCATGCCCGTGGAAGAAGAGTGGCAGCAGGCTCTGTCTCACATGCATCATCAGGGGCTTTTATCCTTCTTCCACTACCAATTCCATCACCTCTCAGAAGAGGTGAATGAAGAGAAGCTGCACGTGGCTGTTAGCCTGGAAGAAAGAAAAATACCTCAACACTGGTGCTTCAGGGCCACTGGGGCACAGACCTAGAAAGTCTGCTAGAAACACCCATTGCCTGTGGCTGGGGGCACAGGGTCTTACCTGGTCAGAGTGGCCAGAGCACCTCAGCCAACTGCAGGGTGATGGAGCTGGTTATTTGGATGCCTTTCCGCTTGAGTTGGTTCAGGAATACAGAGATGATCATCCCGGCCACCTCTGCCTCTGCATCCCGCAGTAGCTCCATGAGTCTTGGAGTGAGTCTCCACATCTCTTTGGCCTCTGTGGAGTATCATGCTGTGCTGTGAAGCCATGACCAAATGGCTGCACTGCCAGCAGCACTGCAGGGATGCAGCCCCACTCTGCTGCCAAGGGGCCAAAGGCCTGTCCTGAAACTCACAGCCAGGGCAAAGATGTCTTTTTTGTCCCCATCGGAGGTGGACGTGCTGTGCACTGGCCAGTCCTCCAGCACCCAGAGCAGTGTTGGCAGCACCTTCTCCAATGTTCTGGCTGAGGAGGCTATTATCTTCCACATGTCTGCAGCAGCTCTGCAGAACCAGAGCTCTGTGTCAGGGGGGTCTCGGCCAAAGTGAAAGGGCCTGGGCAGCTGTAGGGGCCCAGGTGACAGAGCCTCAGTGCCTTGAGGGGCAGGGAGGGAGCACGGCAGCAGCCTTGGGGGCTGACACACCAGGGCTGGGAATCAGAGGAGAAAGAGGGTCCTGGAACCGTCTGCCTGCCTGGCAGACCACACGGGACAGGGCCTACAGGGTGATGGGCTCTAATGTGTGTTCCAGAGACTAGAGCCCCAGCTACAGGCTGCTCACATCTTTTAGACTGGAGAAATACTTCTCTTCAAAAAAATCTGGAGTGGCAACACAAATCATGCTCTGAGAGGGCATTGTGCCACTGTTTGCCATACGCTCCATCGGTGCAGCGTCACATTTGCCTGTGTCCTGAGCAGGTGCAGTATCAACCTCTGCCATTCTCTGAGTTGGTGTGGGATCAGGATTAGCCATGTGCTCAGCCAGAGCAGGATCAGCTCTAGCCACGTCTTCAGTTGGTGCAGGGTCAGCTCTAGCCATGCCCTCAGTCCATGTGCTGGCAGAGTCTCCATGTCCTGTCTCTGTGCTGCTGACATGAGATGTCACCTTGCCCTAAGTCTTCCTGGTGCTGGTCTCTTTACACTGAGTACCATGAAACATCTGCAGGAGAAGGAAGGGCAGGGAAGAGAGGGATGTCTGATGGAGTGCTCTAATAGCAGTGCTCAGCTGGGCAATGACAGCAGGCCTAGTGCAGGTGGGGATGGCTGCCAGTACCTCTACCTAGTCTGTAGAACTAGCCACGAGGGCATCTCTGCTCTACTCTCCGGTCTCTGCCTGCATCTGGCAAAGGGCAAGCACAGCCAGAGCTGAGGGGATCAGCCCTGGCCCCTCTGCCTACCTTTCCCTGCAGATGGCCACAGGGCATGGGATGGGGCCAATCATTCTATGATTCTATGTCGAGTAAAATCTTGTGAGACCTTTCTCTTTACTCTTATATTTAGTCACCCTTGGACTTTATCAATCACATTATTTTACTCTTATATTTAGTCACCCTTGGATTTTATCAATCACATACTAGTCAGCACTTTCAGACACTTTCCAAAGGCTGTGGCACTGCTCTCTCCATGCAGCAAGCCAGGCTCTGTGCAGCAGCTGCTCTCAAGTGCCTGTGGCTCTGGAATTAGAGGGACCAAGCCAGCCAGCCCAGACAGTCCCTCCCAGAACTAAGACCACACCAACATGCTCTCTGGGTGATGGCCCAGCCAACCCCAGCAGGGCAGGACACAAGCAGAACAAGCCACTGACCCAAGAACTTCTTCCAGATGTCCCTACTGCCTTACACAGGGTATTCTGGCACATATCCCAGGTGGAGACACAGACTTACAGCAATAGCAGTACTGTTCTCCTGCAATGCCTGGTGAGACTTCTCTCTACATGTGCATTCGGCTTTCATTTTCTGAGTTACGGGCAGCTCTGATCAGACACTGGAAAACCTGCCCACAGAAGGTTTCCATGTGGATCATCCGCAGGGAAGCACCCTCCACTCTTCTGCTTTCCTATCCAGTTTCTCCTGCTTTCACCACCTTGCAGCTGAAGCAGCTTTCCTTACACAGACTGGAACTGCAGGGACATAAGCATCACTGACCGAGACAGGAGAGATAATGAAATGCAAAGAAACAATGCTGAATGACATGTGGGATGCAGAGGAGAAAGGAAAACTGAAACAGAATTCCTTTTTTTCAAATCCTTCATGAACCCCTGCTCCCAGCTGAATTCCTAATGGCTTAACTCAAAGGTCCTCCCATTCCAACACTGCAGACGGAAAAGCGCTTGGAAGAGCTCCAAGACCCACACTAGTTGCTTCAACTGACATAGCAAATTCAAGCACAAAAACACTTCCTCTTGTTGAGTTGAAAGCACAGGGTTAATGCAGCCCAGGTAAGTGCTCCAACGCTGGAAGAGCTCACTCCAGGAAATAATTTCCACAGCCTGTTTCCCAAGGCAGGGCTCTGGACCAGAGCAGTGACGGTGTCAGCTGAAATCCTTTAACACACGTCTTGTCTAACAAATGCACTAATGTTTCTGCTCAGCACCTTTTCTTTTGACCCTACTGAGACTGCAGTATTTTAGCACACAACAGGCCCAAGCCAAAAGAGAAAAACTTCCCTGCAAACACCTGGTTTTGGTTCTTGCAAGGCCACGTGTCACAACATCACTTACGCTTTTCTGCGCTATCACTGTACACTCAGCTGCAGCTCTAACAGGAGTTAGAGCAAGCCCAAAGGTAACTACAGCACAGAGCCTGCTCACTGCCTTCAGACTCCAGGGGAAAGGGCTGGCCAGGGGTGAGCAGCAGGTCGGCAGTATCCAGCGGGTAGGAGGCTGTCACGAATCCCTGCAATACCTGCTATGTTCAACACGGACAAAATCATCCAGGTCAGGAAGGCAGCAATGCCAAGACTATGAATTTGTTCAAGGGACGAGCAAGTGTGATCACAAAGACCAGCAGAGTCTTACAGCACTGCTGCACACAAAGCTATCCAGAATACCTGTCTAGGCATGAAGTATTGCAGTAATCTTTGACTAGCCCTATCGAAATTAGGCCAGTAAGAAGGCATTGAAACACTCACCAAACCAGAACTGCAGTCTGAGGAAACTTAAAAGACCAAGTACACAAGGTCAGTGTAACCATGTTCTTTAATACCACTGAAGATAAATCTAGGGACCCAAGTCTTAGGTGGGTTTCAAATAAATAATCATTTTGAGAAAGTGTTTACAAGTGGTTCTGGAATCAGGAGCAGGTGATCAGTTTTCAAGGAAAGCCACATAGTCCACCAATCTGGCCAGCTGCTGCTCATTGGGAATCAGTGGGACTGGAGCAGGATCTACAAGGATAAAACAAAAGCATCATTAATGAAATGCAGGAAGCAAATCCATCAGCAATACCATCCATCACAAGAGTAAGGAAAAAATGAGAGGCATGTGCCTCACGGGGCATATCCTAACTGTACCTCCTACCTAAGC
>NW_008650036.1:0-204 GCF_000695815.1 Acanthisitta chloris | reverse complement strand
ATATTTTTTTAAAACTTCTAATCTGAGCCAGCCATGGTCAGGTCTTCAGGCCATTTCCTTTCATCCTTTCACACATGGCAGAGCAGAAGAAATCAACCCCTACCTCTCTAAAGCCTCTTTCATGGAGTACTAGAGAGCAATGAGGTCCTCCCTGAACCTCCTCTTCTCCAGCTAAATAACCCTAAAGCTAACTCAGCTGACTGG
>NW_008650035.1:0-1136 GCF_000695815.1 Acanthisitta chloris | reverse complement strand
GGCATTATTTGCACTTCAGACTCTATGGCATTGCAAAGACATGTAATTAGAGACACTCGTTTATTTGTTCAGCCATGCTCTGGAGCCTCAGTTCTGGACCAGGTCCCCATTGTGCTAGAAAGCATACAAGCAGCATGCAAGAAAACTGTTCTTTCCTCCCAAGAACAGATCACATCTCACTTCCTAATGGCACCCAAGATTCACCCACATGCTGAATAAAAACCAAACCAGCTGAGACAAGAGCAGTAGTGCTTCTAACTCACATCCATGTGCATGCAGGCTTCACCCCACAGCTGCACCCCCCAGCCAGGCACTGACAGCCCTGCTATGGGGTCATGACTGCAGCAAGCCACCACCACACTTAGTGGGAGCAATATCAACCAGGAGGCCAAATAATCCAGTTTCAAGGAGCAGCACAGCTGATTTGTAGGTTAATTAAACAGCCATATTCTTTTGTGAAACACTCGAGGCTCGATAAATAGAGGGAGAATAAAATTCCAGCAGGAGCAGATAATGAACTGAATGAATCGACATGACAGGCTCTGGATCCCTATCTTATTTATAGGAATTCATTAGAAGGATAAGGAAAAAGACATCGTGATAACAAGATAAAGCGGCTCATGGTTGGAGAGGACTTTTAAAAACACAAAGTCTTGTGAGTGTATGAGGGATCATTGCTGTAAACGTCCTACAAAGGAAGAAATCTTCCCCCAGTGATATCCTGATAGAGAAACTATGCCGGATAAGAGGAGTGCCCAATCACTGAGGGGCAAAGGAGGGGAGGTAGATAGCTCTACAATTGCCCATTCTTTTCATGCCTTTCCCAGGTAATTACTCAGCCGCTGGTGCTCTGCAGTTGCAAGGCATAACCCTGGGCTCTTTTCAGCCTCCGACTTTTTAGATGTAAATGGCACGTCCCTGCCTGCACCTTCTGCAAAGCCAGTGAGGAAGTAGAAGACCTAATTTTTCCACTCTACCTCCAGGTTGGGCAGAGGTGAAAGACGTTTTTCACAGTGCTGAATCAGCACTTCAGCCTGCAGGTGTCTCCGACATGGCCCAGCGCTCCCAAGCACTCCAAACGACCCTGTGAAGCACGGCATGCACTAAGCCTGTCAGCACAGCTGGTGGAAAAGCCA
>NW_008650034.1:14629-16227 GCF_000695815.1 Acanthisitta chloris | reverse complement strand
CGGGGGCTGCCGTAGGGATTGTTTCCTTGTACTTCATCCAGAAACACCTCTTCCCTTACTTCTGGGCATACCTGAGACACCTGCTCAAAGTATTCCCCTAGGGGCTCTGTCACCGTGCTGGATGCGTTCGCGAAGCCGGCGGAGAAGCAGCCCCACAAGCCGTTCCTCATTACGAAGGGAAGGTTCACACCTGCCGGGACGTGGAGTAACAGGGTAGCGCAGGTCTTCCTGCAGCATGGGGCTGTGAGAAATGGAGACACAGCGACCTTGCTGATGAGCAACGAGCCAGACTTCATCCACGTGTGGTTTGGACTGGCCAAGCTGGGCTGTGTGGTGGCATTCCTCAACTTCAACACCCGCTCCAGATCTCTCCTGCACTGTGTCAGCAGCTGCGAGCCCAGGGTACTGGTGGTGGGAGTAGGTAGGGTATACACCTCATTCCCGCTTCCAGAGTTTTTTATGTCCCATGTGTATGTGCCTCCAGCTCCTTTATTGAAAACCTAATTTTGAGATGTGTGCAGAATGAAACACAGGGATGGAAGGGGATTCAAGAGATCATAAAACTTAAGTGTCTCAGGCAGAATCAAGAATATCTATACTTTGTGGACATCCATTTAACCATTTCTTAAAATCTGCGTATTGCAAGAGGGGCTTCATCATCTAAGTACAGCTGGTTCCAAGTGTTTTGTTGCTTCAGTAGTTGCCTAATTTGTCTCTGAAAATATTACCTATTGAAAGTAATTTTCCATTTCTTAAATAGTCAAATTTAATCTTAATTAAGTCATGTACTTTACTCTCAGGACTATCTCCCTATCTTTCTACTATTCAAAACCACTGCAAAACTAGGTGTAATCAGGGTGTGCAACCTTGCCTGTTCAGCTGTTTGCAGAGGTACCGTAGTTTTCCAGGAGCTAAAGTTTTGAGGGTAGGGCACATAGAATGTTGATTTGTAATAACCTGCAGTAATAACTTACTGTAGGTATTGGATTGTGGAAAAAATTGCTTTGTGTGAATACAGATAGTAGTGTGTGTTGTGCAAGTTTCCAGAGTACTACATTTTTATTTAATGCTTCAAAAGAGTTTAAAATCCTGATGTAGGCATGCTATACATTGCATGTTCAAATTGGGCTTCAGTTCTAGAGGTGTAAACTGAAGACAGATCCAAAACCTAAACTCGGCACAGCATTTATGATCAAGTGGAAAAAGTGCTGAAACATCACACAAAAACTTGACATTTGGTTGGGGGAAAATATTGCATACACACTTTGGAGTGTATGGATTGAGGAGTGGAATTAATGTTCAGGAACTTCTTGCTCATTGACTGGTGAAGGGGATACTTGTATCTAAGAGAAGTTTTTATTTAAATGAGAGGTTACGGCACAGCATTTATGATCAAGTGGAAAAAGTGCTGAAACATCACACAAAAACTTGACATTTGGTTGGGGGAAAATATTGCATACACACTTTGGAGTGTATGGATTGAGGAGTGGAATTAATGTTCAGGAACTTCTTGCTCATTGACTGGTGAAGGGGATACTTGTATCTAAGAGAAGTTTTTATTTAAATGAGAGGTTAGCTAATGAATGGAGGTTTGCAAA
>NW_008650034.1:3008-14618 GCF_000695815.1 Acanthisitta chloris | reverse complement strand
TGTGTATCTCCACTTAATTTGCTACCAGCAGCTGGTATTAACAGCAAATATGTGGAATTAGGTTGTTCTGGGTGCCTGTCTCTGCTCACAAGAGCTGAGCTATATACAGACAGATAATATGAGAGATACTAACAGATTAGTCTGCCTGCATGTTGGTCTTCTTACTTTATTAATGGGTTTTAGTCTGTAAAGTCTCTATAAATTTGTCAGTCCCACGAGCCTATGCAGTATTCTTCTTCAGGATTTAGAGGAACTCTTTCATTTGTATCTGTGAAAGAAGTTGAAGTTGTTAGGTCTTTGGCTATTGTCTACATCGTATGACAACTTCTCCAAACGGGTCCAGGTTTAGCAACTGAAGGTTTATACACTGCCTGGTGACTGTGAGGACTAACTCATACCACTCTTGAAAGAAACATACTGTACCTCATTATTATTACATAATAATTTTCCCCTAATACTTATAAAGATTACAGAACAGTGTTTGACACTGAGGTTACACAGCCAGTTACATAATGGTCAGAGGTCTGTTAAACATCTTTCCATCCAGGGTTAATGTGTGTTTTCACAGGGAATGTTCATAGCTTGAGCATAGTATATTTTTTCAAAATATTTACACTAAAACCAATCAACCTCTGATTTAATCTGTCATTGTTATAGTCAGGCATCATGTTTGGCTAATAAGATTGGGTTTCTTTAATCAGAGATGAGTATGTAATGGCAGTATTTCTGCATAGTGGGAGTTCTAATTTTCAAAAGTATGTAAGTTTTCCAGCCTCCACAAACACATACAGGCTTGACTTAGCAATTCGATTGCTCATAATAGTTATAAAACTGTATTTCAATGTTTTAGATCACCTTATTTGTAGACCACAGCAAAGCAGAAGTCATCCCCTTAACAAATGGATGCTTAACTGCCTGTGCTCAGCAAAACCAAATTTGCTTTTGAAATTCTTGTCTGTAATGGCACATTAAAACAGGAACCTGTATCTGAATCTACTTAATATTAAGGTTTCATTTGTGCTGAAGGGAACATTCCACGTTCATCTGCTACCTAGAACAGTTCCCACAGATAACTGGTTTTTTGCTAAATCTTCTCTGCTCAGAATGGCGGTGTAGTGTCCCTCTGTGAGAGATACCTGATTGCATCTTGCAGCTTCTTTCAATACATCTTGTCATTTTCAAAAATGCTTTTTTTTTTTTTTTTTTTAAACAAATGCAATACCTTTATTCTGGATGCCTTTTATGGTTGTATTTTCTTCCATGCCTTGTTCAGTTTTGCATAATGCCTCTTGCAAGATCCCTCTGATTTGCTGAATTTGTACCCTTCACTTTTGTGATATGTCTGCATATTTTTCAGAGGTTGTGATTTGATAACCCTGTCCATTAGTATCATCTTGTCTGTGCTTCAGCACTTGGGATCAGACTTTCTTCTGGTCTGATAATGCTCTGATATTTTGAGTGCTTTTTCCAACTTCAGATGCAAGTCTTCCGTAGTACTTCAGTTTTGGGGGATTGATTTTGACTTAACGTATTCTGCAGAACTCTGTAGTAAAGCTTCATCTTCACTTTCAAAAATGTAAAAAGCAAAACAATTTAAGGAAATGCAAGAAGAAATGAATTTACCTATCAAAAATAAGGAGGTGATGCAATGATCCCTTTGGTTTCTGTGTTACTTAAATAGGGTGGTATTCACTGAGGTTTTGTTTTTCTTGCCAGGTCTTCTGCAGGAGGATAGTTTTCAGTTAAACAATAGGTGAAATGTCATTTATGATTACACTTCAGTTACATAGGACAATTCTGCATGATGACTTTTACTGGACAGTTTTTCTTCAATGTTTGTACATCATGTTTGTTACCTGGTAAGGAGAGTACACAGGATGAGCAGCCAAGTCTGGTTCAAATAACTACTGAAGGCTGGAGAAGCCAAGAAATTCCTAGCAGTCCTTAAAACCTTTGCTGGTATTGTAGCTCAAGCCAGTGCACTAATAAAGAATGACAGATAATGCTGTTATTCTACTATTTTTGAGAACAGAAGTGAAGCTCCAGCCACTTCTAACAGTTCTGTTTCTTTTGCTAGGTTCTCAGCCTAACTTGTACTTGCCAAACTATCCTTAGTGTATTTAAGAGACATATATACATAATAGGAAGAAAAAAATCAGTGTTTGAAGGTAATAAAGATACAGTTATTCTGTCACATTTGTTTCATTGATAGCCATTTAGAAATAGTAGTGTTGTATTTTCCCATTTATTACTTGAAAAATATACCACAATTCTATTATAGGATGGCTAGAACGAATTAATATGTCAACAAACCTTGACATTCAGTGCATCAGGTTTTCTGCAGTTAATGCTATTGCCCTTAACATTATTTTTGATTCACATAGTGGTCTGCACTCCGATGACTCAAACAGGAGGCTGTCTTTTAGATTTTTATAATTATTTGAGTGATTCCTTCATGAAATCATTCTGCAGTACAAGGAAGTTAGAATACAAAAATTTTAATGTTACACTCCACCAGATATATTTGCTAAACATCTATATAATACAGAGAACTTGTACTCTGTAGGGTTTAGGTTTGTAAGACATGTTGAGTTGATGACAGTAGGCTATTTCTCTGTAATAGTAATACAAATTAGTGTGTTATTAATTTGTGTATATACAGCAGTCTGTCATTAGGAAATCAGTTTCCTGAAAGATTAAAAATCTTCAGTTATTTTCCTGTAAAATTTATGCATTCCAGTAATGGTATCCATAGTTAATATTTGCGAAATGAGCTTGAAGTTGACATCAGGATTTCAAATACTGCCTCTGGCAATGCCTCATTGTGAGGTACTGAGTGAGTCATGCCAACTTGGTTTATTCATCTATAAAAACTGAGATAATAACATAAATTTATACCCACAGGGATATTTGCAAGACAAATTACATAGACTGAGTTGTATCAAAGCACTTAAATATAAATGAGTTCTGTCGAAAGCAGTATTACTCCTTTCTTGAGAAGTTTCCTGGATTAGTACTTTAATGCCCGTGCAGTCTTCTGAAAAAGTGACAGATTGTAACAATGCTTTGAAACACAAGTACCAAATGTATTATTTAAGGATTGGCTTCTATTTATATTTCTCTTTTCATTTAATATGGGAATCTCTCTCATTGTTTCTTTTCTGATAAACCAAAAGTAGATTTTAGTTAGAATGCTGTTTTATTTTATAAAATTAAGTTTGTATTTATATGCAGAATCACAAGATATGCTGAGGTGAAAGGAACCAACAAGAATCATCGAGTCCAAGTCCTGGCCCTGCACAGGACAGCCCCAGAAACCACACCATGTGCCTGAGAGCGTTATCCAAATGCTCCAAACTGTGTTTGGATACAGATAAGGGCCAATGGCTTTCAGTAAATTAACGTAGGATTATAAGAAAATAGAATTGTCTAATGTGCCTAAACTCTAATTCATGAAGGTTTTTAGAACACTCAGAGCACTACATAAATAGCCATGTGGCTCTCTGGCAGTGTCTGAATAAGCCACAGGCCTGCATAGTCTTTCTATTCAGTGAAATTCAGGCCTCTGTATCTTGTGTGTGTATGTTTGTTTGTTTTTAAATTAGTCATTTCTGTGTTTTTGAAAAAATAAACAACTTCTCAATGCAAGGTTTAATTTGAGGGCATCCAGAGAAACCTGCACTTTAATTACCAGTTATGTATATATTTGCCTTGCATCTTCAATGGATTTCTTCATTATTTATTTGATGTTGAAGCTTAACCATACATCATTCTCATCTTAGCAATGGCTAAGAGTTATCTAAAGTTATGTATGAAGCAGGAGTTAGTAATCAAGGCTGACAATTTTGCCTTGAGAGGTAATTGACAATTAGACTGTGTGGGGTCAGTAGTATTTTTGTTATATTATATCCTGTTTTCAGTGAATTTTCATTCTAGTTCATCATTATTTTATTGTCTCTATTTATATCCATGGAGATGACTTTCATTTCTCTTGCTATTATAAAAAGTAAAACTTTAAGAGGAAAACTATTTTAATTTTGTGAAGACATAATGTAATACTATTTCATGTTATTTTTTAAGATTTACTTGAGACAGTGGAAAGACTTCTTCCAAACCTTCAAAAAGATGTTAGCATTTGGATAATGACCAACGACTCCACTTTTACAAGTGTGAATACCCTGTTAGACAAAATAGAAGCTGCATCTGAAGATCCTGTTCCAGTTAATCGATGCTCTGCCAACAAACTCACTTCAGCTGCTTTATATATATTTACTTCAGGAACAACAGGTACAAGTCTGCTAATGAGTCTGTGTTTTTGTTCAGCTTTCATCTAGAAACTTGATTTTTCTTAAACTCTAATCTTTGGGTTCATCTTTTAATAACAGAATGTCACGTTTCTTACTTAGAAAGCATTATGGTAGAAAACACTCATGTTTCCTGTCAGTGACAGTTTCTCTTCAGTAGTTTATGGGCTCCTCCTCTTTTTTTTTCTGCCTGACATATTGTGCAAATACTATGCGAACCTTTACTTCTTCTTACTTCACAGCTAAGGTGTATATGAAATGTTTTGCTTTTCTGGTCAGTTTACAATGATATACTTTTGTGATCATGAACTTAGAAAAACAAACTTGAAACAACAAATACACATCTGTTTTTCCTCCATTAAGTCATGTTTTGTGCAGATCACTGTAGAGACAGAAAATAGGATTAAGTCACTGGTCTTTTAGTTTAGAAACTGATGTCTGAATTTATTACCAGTGCTCCAGCAACTTAGTATCTAAGGCTTAAAAAAAATCTGATCACTGACATGAAAAGCAGCATGACGTTGTTAAGATGAGCAGATTGACATTCTTGTACAGTTGAACACAACAGTTTTAGTCACAAGAAGATTTTAAATGCATATGTGGTTTGTGGCTTTGTTCCATCATACAGATAATAATATAATTTATTGGATTTGGGTTCTGGGGAAAAGTTAGGAAATAAGAACATCAGTCTGGAATAAAAATATCAGGAAGTTACAAATATTTTCAAGAGGTGAGTCATGTTTGTAATACTACTAATATAAATATGGTTGAGCTCATTGGTTAAAAGTAAGGAGTTAAAATCAGCCAAAAAATTATGATAGAATTATTCTTGTGTTAAGATTTTGTTCTTTTAACTGCAGAGTATCTTTGTGAAGTCTCAAATTTCAGTTATGCAGAATTTTAAATATTTTTGAATGCTTCTATATATCACATTAATTTACAGTGAACTTCTATTATACCCCATGTAACTAAAAGCATAAGGTTTGTTTAGTCTGAAGAATATGGAATAACTAATTCTGAGTAACTGAGCATTTTCACACAATTTGATAAACCAATCACTGATAAACTTAGTTAAAAGAAAGGCATATTTTGCACAGTCTGTAAAGGCAGAAGTAAACTCAAGACTGTCGGAAACTTCTTGCTATACATGATTCATTGGCAACATAGGCTTATTGCCTTTTCTTTGGAGTGTGATGGGGTTTGAAGCATAGCTAGAATCTCCACAGATTACACTTTCAGTTAACAGCTCTAGTTATGTCTTCAGAGGAACAACTGCATTGCTAGAATAGGTAAGAAAACTTTATGAACCATTTAATTTTTTTAAACATTGAACAGTTCTCGCTGTTCATCGTAAGGACTCAGCCTGAAATTTGTATGTGGATGTGAGAACACATATAAAGCAAGATCACATCCCCTACTCAAAGTACCGGGTACCAGAGCAGTAGTCCAAGAAACACTTGCATGTGAGTCAGCATGATGCTGAACAGAAATGCTGAACCTGACCAAAATTCATTAGGAGCCTAACTGAAGTGGACTTTTCAGTGGATTTTTCTTTGAAATTCACAGTCTTCATAGTGTTCCAAAACAAATAGGAGTACGTAGATGTACAATTCTTAGATAAGCACCCATTATGTGATCTACTTCATGTAGATCCCATACCTTTCTTGTTTACCTTACAGTCACTCTAACTCCTGCCTGAAAGCGATCTGGTGTGATACCTCTTTATGTTAAAGGCAGTCAGTATGTAAAGTAAATGGTTTGGGGCCTTTGTTGCCTCTGTATAATTTGATATCGGGCAAACTGTGGAGTTTCCTCATGTTTCCACCCATTTGAATTGACGTCAGACTAAATAACAAACAGATGGGGTTACAAACCGGCTTATCACAGAAGGGACCAATGTGGGTCATCTGGTCCAATCTCCCTACTCAAGCAAGGCCATGCTAGAGCACATGGCACAGGATTGTGTCCAAACAGCTCTTGAGTATCTCTAGTGAGGGAAAATTACAACCTCTATGGGCAATCTGATCCAGTGCACAGTCACCTGCACAGTAAAATGTTCTTCCTCAGATTCAGGTGGAACTTCCAATGCATCAATTTCTGCTCATTGCCTCGTCCTATTGCTTGGTACCACTGAGAAGAGCCTGGCTGCATCTTCTTGGCACCCATTCTTTACATACTTACATATATTGACAAGGTTCCCTCTCAGTCATCTCTTCTCAAGACTGAACAGGCCCAACTCCCTCAGCCTTTTGTCGGACATAAGGTGCTCCAGTCCCTTTATCATCTTTGTTGCCCTCTCCTGGACCCACTCCAAGAGCTTCCTGTCTCTTGTACTGAGCAGCCCAGAACTGGACATAGCATTCCAACTGTGGCCTCACAAGGCTGAGTAGAGGGGCAGGATCAACTCCCTCAACCTGCTTATCTTAATGTCTACAAAACAAACATGCAATAATGTATTAAACAGCCAGTTATCTATCAATAGCCATCTAAACACATGGCTGAAAATTTGGTTACAGAAGAAAAAATAGATTTTTAATGGTTTTACAGATGCTACGCAGGTTATATTAAAAACAAAAGTTATTTGTAAAAGAACTTTATGCATGGTTTTGTGTTTTTATTACAGGTCTTCCAAAGGCTGCCGTCATCAGTCATATTCAGGTTCTTAAAGGAGCTGTTGGACTGTGGAGTTTTGGTGCTACTGCAGAAGACATCATTTATATCACTCTGCCTCTTTATCACAGTGCAGCATCTCTTCTTGGCGTCTGTGGATGCATAGAACTGGGTATGGCTTGTTTAATTTCATTGTGTTGTTGATAGAGAATTAATAAATATAAAAATACATAAAACACACTTAAGTTTATTTCCATTAGGGAAACCAATGCTTTGATGAAATTAAATGATTAGTCTTCTGGAATAGCTTTATATTTCTCTATTTTGGGGAGCATGTGTGTGCTGTTATAACAAAGGATTTCCACAAGGTCTCTTTGTGATATCGGAGGAAAATCAGTTATAGTCTTTTGTGTCACAGATGTTTTTATTTTCTTTTATATTTAGGCAAAAAGAAATTTAAGGGCATATGTAATATTTTGGCAGTGTGTATAGTGCATTAGTATATGTACAGACTAAGCATTGTACAGTGGAATAGAACTAAAATGCATTTTGCTGAACTTAAAAAGACTGACAAATACATTTATAGTAAACATTCAGTTTTGTCATATATCATTAGATGACATACCACTTTTCTTCCATTTAATTTGTGTACTGTTTTGGCACAGACAATAAAATACATGTTTTCCTGAGACAGTGTAGCTATCCTCAATGACTCTTACGAAAGATTCGTTTGGAACTTGATGGCAAACGTTTCCTGTTTCCTCACGCATCAAGGACAAGTCAGAGCAAGGGAAAGATTACTGTTTTATGGATTAATTCTATCTGAATCTGCATTGGTGAATACTTTAATGAAGAATGAGGTTTCAGTGATACCCAAATGATTTGCTAATTCAGGCTGAAATTTCTGGGTATTTTCAGTTGAACTCTTTTGGATAATGTTATGACACCAACAAACAGAAGCTGTTTCTTGCATTTAACCTCTTACCTATTGCTTTACTGTTTCAGCAAGGGGGCTGGGTTCCTCTCCCTTCTTTGTCTGCCAGGTTTGAATGCAGACAGTAAAACAGCTTAAATACCACACAGCTCTCTGAGTGAGGCTGGTCTTAGTTCCTCTGATGTTCTATTTTGTAGAAACAGTAAACATAGCTAGCTAAGCTATCATATAGAGAAATTGCTTCATTTCCTTTTCTACTGTTTCCATAAAGGTGCAACCTGTGTGTTAAAGAAGAAGTTCTCAGCTAGTCAGTTTTGGAGTGACTGCAAAAAGTACAATGTGACTGTCGTACAATACATTGGGGAGCTTTGCCGTTACCTTTGCAATCAGCCAGTGGTAAGTGGGACCAAAGTGATGGCTATTTGTCTGTAAGTGATATGAATAAGTATTGTTCTTAATGTGGGTATAGTAAAAAGGAGATAAAATTGGACATATCCCTCTACCCTTCCTTTTATGTGAGGTTCTTCAAATGCTTAATCAAGTTAAAGACCATAAGGAAAATCAAGACATATGAAAGGCATAGCTGGTATAAATTGTGATTTTTGTACATTGTAGGCTAACATGATTTCCTCAAAGTCATCTCCCTTCTCCCCAAGACTTCACAGCTTTTGTCATGTTTGCAGCCAGAGATATTAATTGTTCCCCTTTTCTGTCCTCTCTAACTACACCAACTGTTTTTCACCTCTTTTTATCCTATTCATTATCTTAAAGCAAGATTGATAGATCAATAAATTTCATTTCTGAAACTCTTTCCTTTTTAAATTGTTACCAAGCCATCATAAAGTTAAAGGAGTTTTAAATTTTGCAGGTAAAGTTATCTATGTCATCATTAACTATCGATATACTACATACTGTGGTTATGCAATCATTAACTATATAAGTATTCTGTTTGTTAATTTATGTGCATAATTTCTAGAAGCTGGTGTGTCTGAACTCTTTCCTCTGTGAGGCATTAGGGTTGGTTTTTTTTGTTTTTGCTAGCTGGCTAAACCTTCTCAAGAAAAATTAAAATTATAAAATTAATCAGTTTGGCAGCTAGGAACTTGATGAAAAAGAGTAAGTATTTGTCATGTTAAAACTGGAAGAGAAACATGTTCACACAAATAAGTGGAAAGTTTAAAAATATGTTATGCAATCCATTCTTAGTTTCAAGTAGGTAAAATAATTTGCAAAGTTATCTCTCTGTAAGTTTCATTAATGTAGAAGTACTATGTATACTGGCAGCATTAGAAAAATATGACGTGCACATTTTAAGGTTCTGTTAAGCTACCAACACTGTGGGCAGTGTTCTTGAGGTTAGAGTACCGTAAAGCCCTTCAATGAACATAGCTTAAAACCACAACTATTACTTTATGTTCTTAACACTTAAACACTAAACTTGTAATAAGTGGCATATTTCTTACAGATGGAGGCCACACTGTGGCCTCTTTTTTCACAGATTTTGAGCTGAACTTTGGGCAAGTCTCTGTATAGCTTATAGACTCTTGGCTGAGCTTTCGTTACTGGTTTTGTCTCACTTGATCATTCTGCCTCCCAGTCATCTGCAACAGGCCGTGAGGATTCTTGCAGAAGAATTTTTCTGGAGCTGTTCTGCATCCAGTTTGTTTAGTCATCTGTTGTCTGGAAAGAATATTTGTTACAAAAGGAAGTTTTCTTTCTTGAGTGCAAGTACAGAGACCTTGGATTGTGTGACATTCATAGATTTTGCTGGGCTCATAAGTGAGTAATCCTCATGCCTGCTCTCTTTCAAACTCTTTCTTCAGTCTCTTGATTATAGTGAAAGCATCGATGGCTAATAGCCATCAGTAGCTACCGAATGGATCCTGCTCTAAGATGCATGACTACTCCAGTAAAAAAGAATATTCAAAAAAATTAATAACTTGATCTTGTTGGTTGACATTGCTCAAAGTCTCTGTTAACAGCAGTCTGCAAAACTACAAAAATATGGCATAGCAGAGCTCCCTGTATCCTCTTAAAGCAAAAGCCTTGGAAATACTTCTCTACTCCTTAGAGGTTTTTGACTAATTTAAAATTTAACATTTAAGGTGTAAACAAAATCTTCCAAAGGCACTTGCAGATTTATTTCAAATTTTAAGTAATGAGCTATTTAAATAATACATTGCACCCTGAAGCTTTTGAAAAGATAGGAATGGTAATGCAGCATCTCTTTCCTGTTTTTCTGTAAAGAAGACCTGAATCCTGAAATGTGTTACAAACAGAGGTTAGAAACCAGTTTTCTTGATCATTTTGTCCTGTCTTCTACTGTCACAAGCTGTCATACAGTATGACAGCATTTGTATGATTTATGATATGAAAACCAGTGTTCACTTCTTCTTGTATTCAAAGTGTGTTTCACAAATAATTATATCGTTGCTTAGAATTTCGTTTCAGTATCTGTCCTGTTTCATGTCCACTTAGTATTGAGCCAATGCTACCCTTCAGCACTGGTAACATTTCCTATCTCTTTGGGATTGCCTCAAGCGTGTGAGACCATGCATATCAGCTTTCAGACCTTGTTTTGTTAAGCTGAAGCAAGCCAGTCTTTCTGCTAGATCCAGTTTGGCCAAGGATTCTTTGGATGGGATTGCGCTTTCTGAAGTGACTTCAGGAAAGATGCTTGAGGATTTATTTTGTTTAAACTCTTCTGTGTTAAAACAGTGGTGATTCAGGAGAGAACAAGAAAGTCAGTGCTACTGGAATAAGGAAACAGAATGAACACTTAGTTCCCTAAAGTTGACTCCAGCCCTGTGGGAAGGGGTGTAAGAATGGGATTTATGTATGTTGGACAGCACTGTCTCCCACCTAGAAACAGGTTTCTTTGAAGGAATGGAATTTGATAGTCACATAGGGAAGAAAAAATTAGTCAGCAGGCACTTCTCGACAATGCAAATTTTACTTGAAACCACATTTTATTGCCCATTAAAGTTCAGCTTAGCTTATATTCTATACTGGAAATTGTTCTTCCTGTTATGATTAAAATGTGGAGCAGAAGTTTGTCAAGCCCCTTGCAGGTTTTCAGCAAAAACATTTTACTGAATGCCCCAAAGGAGCAATGCAACACAGTTACAGGCAACCACATCTGTACCTTCCATTTGAAGGTTCTTAATAATCTCTACAATTTTATTTACTGGGAGAAATTGTGCAGTTTATTTATTCTTCTAGTAACCTGTCCTTTAAAAAAAATCTGCAACCATTTGCATATGTCATAAGCAGACATCATTCTTCATCCAAGTTACTGATTTGCTACAGTGTTGAGTGCCTAAAACAAGAATTGAATGCTACGTGCTGTGTGAGAAAACCGATTTTTTTAGACTAAGAAAGCATTCAACACATCTGAAATAAATCTTAGAAATGGACCTGAGACTGCGAAGCTTGTATTTTTTTCCCCTCCAGACGGTATCAGTTGATCTTGTAAAAATTAGAATATATGTCACAAAAAATTTCATCTGTGCTTTCAATTGCCATGGCTACAACAACAGTATTATTTTTAAAAAGTTTAAAAGAGTCTTTGAAAGCACATTATAAACCCATCTTATTTGCCTACTGCCTTCTTAAATGTACTGGTGTACCTCTCTTCAACTACGTCCACATGACGATCCTGTGTCTGTTTTCATATTCGTCTCACTAATGATGGTGTTCAGATGTTCTTTGTGATAAACTCTTCCGTAACTGTCGTGGTTTAATCTCAGCCAGCAGCGAAGA
>NW_008650034.1:0-2770 GCF_000695815.1 Acanthisitta chloris | reverse complement strand
CTGCTGATACACCAGGCACGAGGTGCCATGGTGGGGAATATCCCTTTGGCTAGTTCAGGTCACCTGTCCCGGCTATGCTCCCTCCGAATTTCCTGTATATCTTCTGACGGGCAGAGCATGAGACACCAGAAAGAAAATGTCCTTGGTTTAGGATAAACATAATCCAGCAAAACCAAAACAACAGTGTATTATCACTCTGAATCCAAAACACTGCACTACACCAGCTACTGAGAAAATTAACTCCATCCTGGCTAAAACCAGGACAGTAATGTTTGAAGAGTTTCTTTGGCTTTAGAAAGCATTAGTTTTACATATCCGAAACAGCACCAAAAGCTAGTTCTGATGTCTATTATTGGTTCTAGCATGATGATTCAAGACTTTCTAGAGTCTTCAAGAGGTCCTACAAGTTGACCAATTTCCTTCCTTTCAGCTTCTAGTTTTTCCTAGACAGTCATCTTTTGGATTAAAGTAGTGGAGTCATGCAGAAAATGTCCTGATAGTGAGACCTAGAAATCACAATCCTGCTTTCACAATGGGAAGCTTCATACTGCTCACAGAATACTGTGTGCGGTATGGAGTGTAAGAAGTAGTCTGTGCTTGCTCTCATGTTCTGACCTTTGAAAACTTGTAATTTGTTTTGACTTGTGTGCTCCTGGGCCAATCACCAAAAATACAATGATCTATTTTGTATTGATGGGTGGAACATAGACAAAAGTAACTTTTATTTGTTGGCAGATATTTTCTGAGGAAATGGAAATATAGATAAACAAGACATTTCCTTTTAGAAGAGCTAAAGGAAGAAAGCTTCTTTTAAAATCCAATCCTCTTAGATTATCAGGAGATTCATTAACAAAAGGCGGTGAGAGTGAGCTGTACTAAATCGCAAGCAAACAGTTTCTGAACTGGAAGGATGTGTCCTTTTCCCGCACTCCTGTTCCTTTCTTACAGTGCATCTCTTTGGTACCCTTCCTACTCTGGATATGTGTTTTGCTCAGAAAATCTAGTTGCAGTTATAATTAGGCATTACTGAATTCAAAGTGAATGTAAACATGCATCTTGAAGAATTTATTACATCTATAGCAGTAGGATATCTCCCATGTGATAGTCTAATAAACCACCTGATGCCCCTTTTTTGAGGGCTAATGTGCCAATAGAGGACAGATGAATGTGTTGTTACATGCATTCCTTGTAAATACATTAATGTAAATCCTGTGCCACCTGTCTCATTATGTTTTATATTTAACAGCTCTTTGCATTTCTCAGGCCCTGATACTGCTTTCAGGTTCATCAAGGCCATGATACAGAGAACATTTCATGTCTCCTTTGCTTGAAGTTGTCTTTGCTTTTCTCCATTTGGCTTTTCCTTTTGCAGAAATGGTAAAAGTAGGACAATGAACCTGTTTTCTTGTATTGTTTTGAAGCAGC
Source organism: Acanthisitta chloris (assembly GCF_000695815.1). Taxonomy (NCBI): domain Eukaryota; kingdom Metazoa; phylum Chordata; class Aves; order Passeriformes; family Acanthisittidae; genus Acanthisitta; species Acanthisitta chloris. The sequence goes on along the minus strand of NW_008650034.1, from coordinate 1,345 downwards.
TACTAAGCACATTTTTATATAACTGCAGTCATGAATCCTTCCTGCTCCAGTTAGCATACTGTTGATGCCACTTTAAAAGGCATTTATCAACCACTTAATCGTGTAGATAGTCCAAATAGTTTACAAAAAGCACTTAAAGCAGAAAGACTGGCAGATGAAAAATCCCAGGTATGTGGTATTTAATGTAGTAAGGCAGATCCTGACTTGGCAATTAACTATTATACAACAGAAATGAGCATGCAGAATGGAGTCACAGCATGTCAAAAAACTGATTTATGATGTATGCAGATGTTTGGGACATAGCTCAAAGATCTTGGCAGAGTGAATGGAAGAAAAGTCCAGATGTACAGTAAGAATAGTTCTTGATTATTAATCATTGATTTCAATGCAAAAAGGCATTGAAAAAGTATTTCACCTTTGCTGTTAGAAATAAGTGGAGGTAGTCTGAACTCCCCATTTTATTTCAGAATCTCTCTGTAAGAAAATAAAAATCACAGTGCAGCAAAATGAATAAACAGACATTTTTAAGAACCTTGGAAAGATGTCACAACATTCTGTTATTCCAAAATCATCATCCTAATTGTCTGTGTAGAACTATTCACCACGTTCAGAAACACAAAGCATGATAGAATTATGACAGGGCACACATTATTTGAACTTACATGTGATAGTTGACCAGGACAAGACACTGATTTCTTAGTAAATGACATATTTTGAGGAAATATAGCTTTTATGCAGGAAGTGTTAACTTGGTACTATGCTGGTGTAGTGGGTAAGAATATGTACACAGACAGTTGCTGCATAGCAGCTGTTGCAGATTTGCTGGCTGATTTGCCACATCTTGCTCAGGTGTCAGGGATGGCACAGGGATAGCAGAGCTTATCTCCCAGAAGAGATGTGTACTAAGTGACTCCTTGGAATTCCTCCTGCTCCTATAATTCTATCTGTTGTACCAAAGGGAAGTTAGTTGATGAAATACCATCTCAGTATGGCAGAAATTCAAAGCATGACTAGGTGGTTTAATCAGTTTACAGAGTAAGTTCCTGCATATTCCTGTTTTCCTACTTTAGGACACCCTGTGCATGCATCACTCAATTAGGTTTCTAGAATTTGATGGAATTACCATCCCTTTTCCTTCCCTTCTCTTACTTGCAGTATTTTATTTACTACCTAAGTATTCAGCCACAGTGCACATGGATACCAACGTGCCTGTCCTACAGTTGGACTCTGGCAGTAATCTAGGTAATAATATATGTGATGATGTTTGATGTTAAAAAGAGATGGCAGATGTTAAAATGACTAACTCTGTTCTCTTTAGTACCTTTATTGATGATTTGGATGAGGG
>NW_008650033.1:17558-21955 GCF_000695815.1 Acanthisitta chloris | reverse complement strand
CTATGCAAAAGCTTTTTGAAAACAAGACAAATTGATAGAGTTTTAGACAGGAGAAAGTTTAAGCTCTCAGCCCTCACCCTGCATGCACAGAGATTGCACCTGGGGCTCCTGCTGCAACCACCACTGCATTTAAACTGTCCAACATCAAGCCAGGAGTGCTCACACCTGATTTTCCTCCTCCTCTCTTTTCTACACCAAGGAAAAAACACCCAGTCATCAGTTTTAGGAGGGATACAACAGTGTGGTTGGCATCAGCCCTTTGGGATGCATCAGAGGTCATTAGTGACCACCCAAAGGAAGAGAAGCTGTAGCTGTGTCCATGCAACAGCCACAAGGAAAGTGAAATTGTTCCAGATGGGGTTGGTGGTGCTGCCACCCTAACCCAAAAGGTGAAAACCTTCATTCCTTTCCCACCTCTGGCCAGGGTTTGAGGGCTCAGAGCTCTGGGAGCCAAAGCAGCAGTGCAGATTGACAGAAAAAGCAGAGTTTGGCCCCAAGCCCCTTCAATATTTGCTTTTACTATAAAAGGAGCCTTGGCCTGTCGAAGAACAGAGTTTGCTGGTTTGGTTTCACAGCGACTGGGGAAGCTGAGTGCTGTTTTCAAACACCCTGTTCTGCTTTTGACAGTTCAAATTCCTTTCAGACCTCACCTCAGGCTACACAAGTTGTTCTGTCTCCAGACCTGAGCAATGCTATTTTCAGTGCTAAGCACAGTCTCAGCACTGTGCACTGCTCAGCTCAGAGCAGCTCCATCCCAGGAGCACCTGGAAGAACCTGTGAGTAACCCCAACTCTCTGCTCTTCTGCACATCCAGAAATATTCCTCCTAAAGAAACAAAGCCTCTTGTGGCCATCTAGGCTTGGAAAGGAAATGCAGTTGTGGGTGCTCCATCCCTGGAAGTATTCCAGGCCAGGTTGGATGGGGCCTGGAACAACCTGGGCTAGTGGAAACTTTCCCTGCTCATGGCAAGAGGTGGAACGAGATGATCTTTAAGGTCCCTCCCAACACAGGCCATTCTAGGATTTCCTTCACCATTCTCTTGCTGCAAACACACCACCAACCCCAGTGGTCCAGGTGAGCACCTTTTCCCTTCTCCTCCTCCTCTTCTGGATTTCCCAAGGTAGACTCTTTGCCATCATAAGTTTCTGGAGGCAAAACCCAGGAGAGAAATCTGGGAGTTATTGCAGCAGGTCCCAGCTCTGCTTCCAGCAGGTGTTAGGCTCAGAGCCTCCGAGGGTCACTGTTAGGAGTTTCGTTTCACAGAGACAGCAAACAATAAAGGATACAGCCTCAAAAGCAATAGTAGTGAAGGGAGGGCTGAGAGTGGAATCCAAAGCAGCACAGAGAAATCTAGGAGCTTTGCCTCAGCTCTAGGGGCTTTATGAACTGCAGATTGGAGCCAAACTGCAGAGTGTGTAAGGTGGATTCCCAAATCACAGACCTGAAGCTGCCCAGAGCTGCCTGGTTGGTTGAGACCATCTCTTTAGCAGCAGGTAACAAATAGCCTTGTTACAGTCCAAGAGCTGGGAGGGCAGGGTGGAAGCACATGGAGTGAAAACTCAGGGAACAAAGGAGATTGACCCTCAGCAGGCACCTGGCCCAGCAGAGCCCCTTCCAGCTGCCTGTGAGCTGCAGCAAACCTGGAACTCCTAAGAGATGTGCAAATAAAGCAATCCCTTCTCCCTGCATCTGTCCTCAAAGCAATCACACAGCATCATTGGGGAAAATCAAGTGGAAAATGTCAGTCTGAGGCTTCTGATCCCTCTCTGGTTCACTGGGGGAAGGGCCCTTGCAGCCAACATGCTAAAACAGGCATGAGCACACAAAATGTTCACATGTGTATTTATATTTCTCTGGGGGAAAAAAAACCCCATTGGAAAATGTTGCCCTTCTGTCTATAACCATTATGTCCTGAGGCTGAATAATTCTGGCTTTTTCCAAGAAAGGGCTCCAAATCAACAATCACAGCAGGACTTCAGGCTGCTCCTCATCACCAGGACAGGGTTGGGTGAACTTGCCATTTAGCCCTGCTGGCACTTCCTCAGGAGGGACAGGATAGCATAGATGTGACTGCACAACCCCAGACCACTCAGCTCTCCACCTCCACTGCCAAGAGGAATTGTTGGATCCCAATCCATGGAGTTGGCTTTTGCCAGAGCAGGGACACATCAGTCCCTCTCCAAAAGGACACAGCATCATCTCCCTGCAGCACAGATGAGCTCAGGCTCAGGACTTTAGCTCTGAGGTTCCAGGCTCTTCCCCAGCTCCCTCACTGCTCTCCAGAGGCTGCAGCACTCTCTGCTTGTCTCCAGGGATGTGCAGCTTCCCCTCCCCATAGCTAACAGGGCTCAAAGGATAGAAGATCTGTCTTCGAAGTGATGAAGTTCTCGCCAAATTCTTTTTCTTGTTATAAAAACAAGGGAAAGAACAACATTTTCTCAATCACATGACCCTTGCAGTGTCTGTTTTGCTGGACTCTGGCACTGGTTCCCCTGTAGCCTGAGCATGTTCTTCATGAAATACCAGCGAGACTTGGCTGTAGAGAGCACCAGAAATAGTGCATGGAAGGAGAAAAGCAGCATTGCTTTCTTCCACATATGGAATCCAGTTCCAATGAGGGATTTACACTCACAAACATAATCCCCTTTGATTCTGACATAGCTGAGACCTTGTTGATCCTCTTCTATTTTTTTGTTCCATCTATTATATCATTATCAATTCATTTTCTTGTTCTATTTTTGGCCATCTTTGGCCTCAATTTCAGCATGGCTCAGTCACAGCTTCTCCTTCCTCTCCTGGTGCAGACAGGACTATCAGGGCACTGCAGACCCCCCAGATCTCCAGCTCCAGAACAAGGTAGACACGTTCCACATCCCTGCAACCAGCCACATCCAGGTGTCACCTCTCCTCTTGGACACTTCCAGTGTGGGGCACACACTCCTGTCCTACTTACATCTGCCTGAGCACAGCAGTGAAGGAATTTCTACCACCCTTTGCCTTCACTGCTCTCAGCCTTCTCCTTGCCTTCCCTGTCACCTCGAGGGGGTCAGCCCTGTCACAGGTCAGGCAGGGGCTTGGTGGCAATTTCCACCTCAGTGAGGCTGAGCTGTGCTGCTGTAGTGCCACATCCACTCATACAGTGTTCCAGTAGATACATTCACCCCATGATCTCCTTCAGAGCTGGATTAGCCTGCAAAGCCCCTCTGTGATGCCTGGAAAGCAACAGCTCCAGATGTGGGTTTGATTGCCCAGAAATCTCTTGCCCAGAGATACCTTCATCACCAGGTGTGCCCTGAGCTGTATCCCTGTGCCCAGCACAGAGTGGCTCTGCACTGCTGAAGCAGCTGCAGAGATCTTTCAGGAAAGATGAAGTTAGTGCACCAAGACTGTGTAGCCACATCTGAGCAGCTGCCACACTGGAGCTGGAGCCAGGGCCCAGTGCCACAACCACTCCTGATTTATGTGGCACAGGCAGGGGAAGTTATGAATATTAATTCATTTAGCTCTGTTGTAAATAGCCTCAGTCAGCAACACCCATAAAAATACAAATAGTTCAGTGTTAACTCCTGGAAAGCTCCAGCACAGACCTGGAACAAGCTCACAGGTCCCAGCACTGCCAAGCCCCATGTGGGGCACTGACCACGAGTAGCTTTATCTGTGGCAGAAGGACCAGCACCTCACAGGGTCTGGCTCTTGTGTACTGAAGGGTGAACCAAAACATGTTGGTTTTTCCAGCCTTTAACACCTTCTCTTGCAGCTAAAACATTTCCTAGAGCACAGCTTACCATACAGAGCAGCTATATCCAGCCCAGAGACCCTGGGAAGCTGTGAGCCAAAATTATATCCTAGGCACAGTCATGGAAGGAGTTTTATTAGGCCTGGACAGAGATGCTCCATGCCCTGACCCCAGAGAGCCACTGGCTGCAAGGAAAGGGCTCTCAGGACAGCAGTGCCCAGCCAGGCATCTCATCTGAAACCAGTGGGACAAAGGGATGGCACAGTAGGAATGGGATCACTCCTGTCACCACACCAGCATTGAGCCCCAACTGTTGCCTCTGACTGACACACACAGCTATGGATGTTTATTCCATGGATGTGGACAGTCTGAGCTGAAATCTCAAACAGCTGTCTAAGATAAAGGCAACAGAACAAATTAGGGAGTATTTATTCTAGTTCTCCCTTTTATCCTGAGCAGAGCCATCAATAATTTGATGCACTAAATAAATGTTTATCTTAAACTGAATGTCCCTTCTCCAGCTAATGAGCCAATATGCAACTTCCACTTCTCAGCTCCTCTTTGACACTGCTGAAGTCACCTGATTCCTACAAGACGTTATGAATGGCCTTGGGTGCCCTGTTTGCATGAAAACAGCACAAATTCGTCACTGGGCACTGGC
>NW_008650033.1:0-17547 GCF_000695815.1 Acanthisitta chloris | reverse complement strand
GAGACCACCCGCTTCCCTGCCGAGTTCCAATGCTCCCTCCACGGGCTGGATTTACAGCCACATCCAAGCCAAATAAATCATGTTCCACAGCCCCTAAACCAGCTCACTTATCACACTCCGTGTGAATAATGAAATGCCATAATATTTGCTCAAGACACGTGGTTGTTTTGCTTTCAATAAATAAGGTCTAGAAGGGGAGACAAAAAATCAAAAAGAGGTAATGCTTCCTCTGGGGGTTATTTGGTGCCTGGGAGTGGGAACAGCCTCTGGACTGGAGAGGGAAGGCACTTGGGGCTGCCCTGGGGCAGGATCGAGCTCAGCCCATAAGGCACCACCCTCTGCTCAGCATTCCCAGCCCAGGCAGCTCCCCAGGGGATGCTGCAAACCCCCAAGACAAGGTGGGAAGGGACAGTCAGGCACAGCTCCCTGAGCTCAGAGCAACCACCACTGACTCTCATTCCCTCACAACACACCTTCCCCAGCTGCCAATCAGACCAAAAAAATCACACTCCAGTGAAGCTCTAAGCTGTCTCCTGGCAGGGTAAGGTCTGTGCCTGGGGCTCTTGCAGCAGGAGATGCTCTGGTTTAACATCTGCCCCTGTGGATTCCATCAGGGTCAGGATCCCTGGAGAGACACAGACCAACTCGAGACATGTAGGATGCACATCTGGGGTGTCTGTACAGAGGGAAAACCACGTGTGTGTCACCCTGCCAGAGCCTAGGAGGGACAGCAACAGGACTTGGGGCAGAGCACATCAAGCAGCAAACCACTCCCAGCAGTCAGATCTCCCATGGAATAGAAATCTCATGTTGAACAAAGACTTTCAGGGCTGGGAGATCACTCTGGCTTTCCAGAGCTGGGCCACGGGTTTCATACATATTTCAGCTGTGTAGGCAGTATTTTCCCAGCTGCACATCACCACATGCACTGCTACAGATGAAGTTCCCCTCTGATGGAGAGGCACGGGAAGCTCTTTTCATGTTTCTATATTTGCCACCTCTCCAGCCCTGGTTTCTAGCAGCTGTCATCATGCTAAGCCTGGATATTAGGTGCTCACAAGCTTGTCAGAAGGGCTCAAAGCAACCCCAAGACCGTGTTAGGGCTAACAGTACCTTCAGGGATCCCCAGAGCCCTGCCAGCCCACACACCCATGCCACAGGGACAGTCTGGACATCAGCCTTAGCTCCAAAATTGCTATTTTGGGGAGGAAGAATGGTCAGCAGCCATCCTGGAGCCTGAGCCCAGCCCAGCATTCAGCTTTTACACAGGCACTGCCAGACAAAGGAGAACCACAATAGCTCAAAACAGGAGCAGGACAGGGAAGAGCAGCTGAGACCTTCCATGTGCAAAGCTCCCAGTGCTAGAAATAGGATCTATGTTCTGTGCTGGGCTACTGAGATCCTCACCCCACTCCAGGGCCTGAAAGGATTTTATTTGCAGGCATTAGGAGCCTCTTGGATGGGCCAAAGCCAAGCAATGTCCATCAACACTGCCCAAACCCCTCTGCACATCTCAGTCATGGCAGCACCCATAGAGCAGCATCTTTCCCTTTTCCTGAGGAGTCACAGGCATCAACCTGCACCTCTGCCAGTGAGACAGATTCAGCCACCTGGTTTGTCACTGCATTCACTGTAGCTGGGTGAGGAGACTCCCCTGAGCCATGACTGGGATCCTGCCCACTGGCAATGTATCCCTGGAACTCAGCTCCTCATTCTGCAGCTCAGTCACTCTGTGCTGAAAGGCAAAGCACCATCCTATTGCTGCCTGCTCTTGGATCCAAGCAAACACTACCTCCAGGCTAAGGGACAGCCAGAGACAGGTTGGGACCACAGTTCTAAGCAGCTGTATACCAATGGGTTAACTCTGGTTATCAGACTACTCTGTTGGTTATGTCTCCAGTGATAAATCAAGACAAGACCCTGCTTAATAAGGAAAAGCCAAGTGAGGCTATTTTAAAATGCAAATCCAAAGGAATTTAGAGTGCTGGGGTGAGAGAAGAGCTGAGATTAGGAGGCGACAAACACAGGCTGAAAGGAACAACTCCAGAACTGTCCTCCTGTGCCTTCAGCAGAGGAGGAACAACACCCCATGAGATACCCAAAGCTGGTTTTCCTTGGAGCAGCCCTGGCACCATCCAGGACAGTGCTGCAAAGCACCTAGCTAGGCTGGAGCTGGTGAGACCCCAGTGCTGAATACACCCCCAGCACCTGCACCATCAACACACCTTTATCCCCTAATCTGATTCAGGACAGTCACTTGTGCAACGTTTTGACCCCAGCTTTGCCCAGAGCCAGAAGGATGCACTCAAGAAGGAACTAGTAGCAGTTACTCACAGGCTGAGGAGCTGCTAACAGGAGATGAAGGTGTTCTAATTGGTTCCTGTGACACCCTGAGTGTTGGTGTCATTAAGCACAGCACTGGAAGCAGAGACTCCTCAGCACTTGGGTGTTGTAATGGGGTTCCATCTCCTTAGGGGCCCCAACCACCTGCTGTGACCCTGGCAGAGGGCAGCTCTGTCCCCTGGGGGGCAAGGGTCCAGCCCCAGGGGCTCTGTTGGCAGCTGGTGCAGCCTTAGTATCACTGGGACTCAGCAGAAAGATGTCCAGAGCAAAATGAAGCTCAGAACTCAAACTAAAGACAAAAGAAAGAACTGTTGACCATAGACCATGGGATGACGTGCAGACTGACATGTCTGGGGCCACAGCTGAGCTCTCCCAACCTCTCCTGCACTGAGGGGCACAGATAAACAAAGAACAGGAATTCCACCAGGGCAGCTGAGCCTCTGCTCTGTGACCCCACACCTGCCCCTCCTGGCTCATGGTTGCAGAGGGGACAGCACCCACCTGCCCCAGAACTTGTCCTCAGCCCAGCAGAGCACGCACAGCATCCCACTGGGAGGAGGCTCCAGCTCCTCTACCAGCACTCACAACAGCCCAGGATGCAGAGATGTGTTGGTTGTGTATCACAGGGGCTTGAATCTGATATTCATAGACTGTCTCTCTTTTAAAGGGCAAATCTCTTTGAACAGAAACAAACTAAGACATGCTGAATGATAAATGGACATTCTTCTGTACTTCCTCACTGAAATTTAATTTTAATTGATATCAAACATGACAGAGCTTCTACTCCAACTTCTATTTGCCTCTGCAGTGGTACTGCCATCACATCCCTGCCCTCTGCACCATCTGTGTCCTCAGTCCTTGAGCACTACCCTAACCCCATGAGCCCTCACACCCTTTGCAGAAGGCAGAACAAATCCCAGAGCAAACCTTTCACCCAAGGCCTCCAACTGAAACAGCTCCAGCAAGACTGGATTCCTCTTTGATGGTGACAGAGAGGAGGTCCAGGCAGGAACAGGGCAAGGTGCTGGTTGGGATAAAGGGGAGTCCTGCAATCCCTGTGAGAGAGGTGGGAGAACAGGAACAGAGAGGGACAATGAGGCAGATGCAGAAGATCCATCTCATTCCCTTGCAAGCACTCACCTTCCACTAGCCCAGGTTACTCCAAGCCCCATCCAACCTGGCCTTGAACACTGACAGGGATAGGGCAGCCACAGTTTCTCTGGGCAACCTGTGCCAGTGCTTTACCAATTTCAGTGAAAAAAAAGTTTCCTCAACACCTGTTTTGAGGAAGGCCTGTCCAGTGAAGCACATGGAGGGATTGAGCAAGACTGAGCAGCAGTGAGGAGGCATCTCCTGCTCTCCCCCATCAAGCCCTGCTCCTGCCTCTGCTGTGTGTGACTCCACTTCTACAGTGTCCCATTCACAGCCTGAAAGTACTCGGAAATAGGTTTATTTATAGCACCTAGAGAGTAACAGAATCTTCTCCTCCCTCTCCTTGCTACCCGAGACACTTACTACCTGCACGTTCCCACTGTGTGGCTGCACATTCTCCTCCTCCCACGCCTGGGACACCAGAGCCTCCTGCCCGGGGGGGACAGCACGGCCCAGCCCTGCCCCAGCTAAAGACAGCAAGTGACTCATGCCAGCAGAAATCCCAGGGGGAGGAGGGGCAGGGGGAGCACCCACTGCCCCCAGCTCCACACTGCTGCTCCCCTGCATGGCCCTGGGGCAACTGGCTGAGCCCCTGATGCCAGGGAGGGCAGGTGAGCCAACACCCCTGCCCAGGCAAAGCCTTCCAGGTGGGATGGGTTGGGGTAAATCAGCAGAGCAAATACCTCATGTCACACTCCCTGCCTAGCAGGGACAGCCCTGAGGAGCAGCTGTGCCTCCTAAATTTGGCTCTGATTCCCAGCCAAGCTAGCTTTGCTCTGTCCACACCAGTGGGGCCACATGCACCCACCTCCTCCGCTCGCTCCAGAGCCTGTTCCTCAGCTCTCAGATGGCAAAAATAGCTGATTTTGCAAAAAAAAAAGAACCCTTCACAGCCTGTTCTGAAGTGCTGAGCCATGGAGCAGCCTGGCTACAGAGCTCTGACAGAGAATCCAGCTCTGACAGCAAAGGTCTGGTCTTGGAGCTGCTGCCCAAAGCCTTGGAGCATGGAGAGGTATTCCTTCCAACACCAGCTTGAGCTGGGATTGGGCTCTTCCAGCTATTGTGGAGGAGCAGAGGTAGACTCAGGGTTGAGGAACTGGTGCTGCTGAAGCATTTTCCAGTGTCTTTTTCCCCAGGAGAGGTGCACTGATGGGCACTGCTCTCCAGAAACAACCTGCCCTGATTTAAACCCACAGCCCCATGCTCACAGCCCTTTCCAGAGTGTGTCTCCTCTCCACAGGTGTACCCTGTGCTTTTGTAAGATCCTGTGGGGTCACATCATTACTTTCACATGTCAGTTCTGCCCTTTCTCTCCACACAGGAGTCACCAGGATGGTCCCTGAAAAGCTGCATCACCTCAGAGTCATCCACAGATGTGTCATACCCCAGGGTATAACCACTAGAGCTGAAATTCCAAGAAAAAACTGTTTCCAGACCAAGGCACCAACCTGACTCCAGAAAAAATACTGACAAAGAAGAGTTAGAGGAGCCTGGCAGCCTTGGACCTGCTGTCACAGCCAGACCCTGACCATCACAAGCTCTCAGGAAACACAAACATGCCCAAGATCTGCAATGCCTCAGCCCAAAGGAAGAACCCAATGCCATTTTTGCACTGCATTCTATCAGCTCCAAGGGCTGATCCAGCCCCACTGCAGTGCTGAAAGCTCCAGGCACGAAGCCACGTAGGACTGATAAGGACTGTGCTGCTCAGGCACTGATGTTTTTGCAAGGCAACAGTCTTTTGCCTTAAAATACCTTCCCATAACACCAGCCAAGCACTTGTGCTCTGAAGTGACTGCTTCCACACTCAGCAGTTGTGCAGGCACCTCCAGGCTCCTTAAGGAGTCATCCCTCCCTCCCTCCCTGCCCATCCTTAAGGAGACACATCCCTCCCTCTCTGCCTGTCCTTAAAGACCCAAAATCCCTCCCTATTTTGTCAAGTGTTTTTTTCACAAAATCATTGCCTTCAAACAAATCTTCATGGAAGCCAAGAGAGCATAGGAGATGCTGAGGATTAGTAAAACACAGCCCAAACTGAGTAAATCTTCATTCCTATGCTAATTGTCACTGTGGACAGGTCCCTGGAGCAGATATCCCAACCACTATGGATCTGGGGGTTGGTCTGGATTTCCTCGAGTTTCTCTGGATGAAAAAGCTGGAATTGAAGGAATCCAAGCTGAGACCATGAGCCTTTTCCTGAGCTCCAGAGAGACCCCAAGGCTCGCTGACCATTCCAGGACAATGTGGCCTCTCTAGGTGACTTTTATAGACACAATTCCTGTCTCCATTGATCCACTTCATTTACAGATTTGTAAACAACAATTTCCCTCATAAGCAACAATTTCTTTCAAGCTTTTCAGGACTTTTGCCCCAATTTGGGCATCATTTCTCCCACAGGAGGTGAAAATCCCACAGCACAGCTGAGTTGGGGGGCTGCACACCCACCCCCTGTGCCACCAGCCACCCACACACATGCCATGCCCACGAGGGCACAGCACAGGGCTGGCCCACAAAGCCCCTTTAAGGGACAGTTCGGGGCAGCACATTAATTTTAGCCTGGAACAGTGCCAGGGGCCTGGGCAGCTGCTGCTGCTGCTGCAGGGGGGGCAGTGCCTCCCACCCTTCCCCGCCAGGTCCTCCCCCAGCACAGCCCCAGATCCCTGTCCTGGGGCCTCCCCAGCCCAGTCAGCACTGGGACAGCCATGGCAGAGGAGCGGAGTGAGCTGGAGGAGAGGATCATCATCAAGGACCAGCACACCAAGGAGATCGACCTGGTGAACAGAGACCCCAAGCACATCAACGAGGACGTGGTGAAGGTAGGACTGGCCCCACACTGTGCTGTGGAAGCATTGCTGGAATCAGCATTTGGGTTCAGGGGTTGGTCTGTTTGGCTCAACCTCCTCCAGGGCTGTTAGTCCCTGTCCACGTGCCCCAAGAGGTGCCATCTCCAGGGTGGTGGGGAGGTACCAGCCCTGCTGCCCAGACACCCAGACACTGGCTGGGAGGCATGCATGGCCCCAATTAATGCCATAATTCCCCTTTCTTGATTGCACTCTTCAGCTTCATGGGCTATAGCCTGACAACTTAGAGAGGCTCCTTCCTTTGTACCAGCGAGTGAGGAGCCAAAAACAAAACAGACATTAAATATCATGGATTTAAAGGGAACCTTGGAAAAAGGCTGTTGGTATTCAAGACCTGACAAGCTCAGTAGCAGAGTGTTTGATGCATGTTGTCCTGCTTGTGGAAGGTTGTTGCCCCCCAGGGCAGCAGCAGCCCCCAAGTCACCTCCCACTGTTTCTGACCAAGGGGAACTCGTATTAGAACTCTTCATCTTCCTCTAAGCTCTATTAGAGCTGCAAACAGAACTTAGCACATTTAGCCAAAGATGGTTGCAGCCTAGAGGAGAAGAGGAGAAGGTGGAAGGGTTTGGTTAAAACTGTGTTGAGGGTGGATGTCTCAGCAGAAGAGACAGAGCTGCTCACACAGGCTTTGTAACAGGCTATGACCTTGACCACACAGGTGAAACACAAACCTGAATTTGGGCATTAAAGCATCATTATAGCTAAAATCATGATGTGGTCCCAATAAAAGCCCCCCCAGATGGGCTGTGACAGGGACAGCCATCCATGGACACCCTTCTGGCTGTGCCCATGAGAGCTGACTGACACCTCGGTATCTCAAACACATTCCCAGCAGTGTGTTCCACATCTGTGCCACTCTGGGCCTCAGCCTTGGCCTGGGAAGGTGCCAGGTGGGGGGAACACCACCCTGCCATTGGAGCAGGGACCAGAACAGCCCTGAGCTTTCCTCCCCCCAGGCCAGGCAGTGCTTTGGGATACACACCTATTCCCCACAGCTTGGGAATGTCATCAGCTCCTACTGCAGGGCAATGCCAGCACCTTCCAGGCCCTGCCTAACCCTTCACACCAGCTCCATTCCCCTGCCTCATCCCTCTCAGTCATCCCCAAAAACTGTGAGAGGATTTTCAAGCTCACTCACTCTCGTGGCCACACTGCTGCAATGTTCCTTCAGCATTGGAAGCTTTCAGAGCTCAGGCTCCTCAGCATTCCTCCCTTAAAATAGCCTGGCTGATAGGGCTGGGGAGGGAGGGCAGAGCCAGTGCTGGGGCAGGAGCACAGCTCATCCCACTGCTGCTCCAGAGTGTCCCAAAAGACAGGAGAGTCTCCTCACTCTCCCACAGGCAGAGGCACACTCCAACCACCCAAGGCATCACAGCATGGAATGCTCTCCTAGCACAGCAGGCAGAGGGGCAGCCAGTGGGAAGCAGAGTGCTCCAGAGAATACAGGGCTCACCTGGCCATGGATAAACACCCTCAGCATCACAGTGCAACAGCCACAATTGGGGACCAGCTTACAGTAGTGGCAGTGGCCACAGTGGCTTTGCCAAGCAGCACAAGCCTCTTCCAAGCACAGCAACAGAGCAATCCATGGCTATACTTGGTAACCATAAAAGGTTTTTCCAATCTAACCAATTCCATGATTCTATAATTGAGCAGTACCTGTGTGTTGATCCCTGAGAACCTCCAGGAAGTGCCCAGGAGCCAGCTCTGATCTCTGCCAACTCTTCCAGACTCACTCTCAGCACACTTCTGCTTCTATACCCCACTGCTCCCTGCATTAATTGATCTCTGATGAGCTCGTTAGGGAAATGGGCAACAGCTTGGGCTCACCCCCAGCCCACCTGGGCTTTCTGGGGGCTGCTGATTCCTCATCCACAACAATGCTTCTCCCAGCTCCTCCTGCTCCAGGAAATTAAAGATGATGCAGAGTGCTTTTGTGATCAAGAAGCTTCCAAAACCAGATGCATATTGCAATCTAACATGAATGTACAAACAGACACGTCAGCTGCCAGAGGGAGGCTGGGCTGGTTTTGAAGACTAATAGCTTGGCTTGTGTATTCCATAGCAGTGAGTTACACCCCAAGGGGATCTGTGTGCAGAGTTCAGAGGGTTTGGGAGGTGTTTGTCATTCAGAGACACCCCCAATGCCTGCACTAACAGGGCAGGGCTGAGCCCCAGCTCCCCATCCCCAGGAGGAACACAGACAGGCAGCACTGAGCATCCCTGTGGGTGTCAATAAACACCCCTAGATCAGAAGGCTGCTGGGTTTTAATTAGCACAGCACCTTCCTGCCGAGCAGGCAGCATGTCCCTGAATGCTAAAAGAGGGCAGGAATGGGCTCTGGCCACCCCTAAAGCCAACACTCCCATGCACAGCTCCTGTTCCCAGCACTCCTGCCTGGCCCTGGCACCTGGGAGCATCATCCCCAGCTTAGGGGGTGGGACAGGGACTGTGACCCACCAGGGCTGGGGTCTCATGCTGTGGGCCAAGCCCATGCACACACTGCTCACAGGCTGAGGACAGGCAGTGGCAGGAGCCCTGAACCATCTCCCACTTGGATCTCAGCAGGAGCAGGGACTCTCCAGCTGCACTGGGGCTTGTCCTTGCTCAGGGGATGCAGGATCCCAGCACAGCCCTCACTCTCCCCAGCCCTTTCCATTTGGGATCTCCTCTCACCTTGCAGCAGACCCTTGTCCTTGCACTGAAGGCCTTGTTGTCCCCTCCCTTACCTCCCTCTGCTCTGCTCCCAGGTGGATTTTGAGGATGTGATAGCTGAGCCTGTGGGAACATATAGCTTCGACGGCGTGTGGAAAACCAGCTACACCACCTTCACTGTCAGCAAGTACTGGTGCTACCGCCTGCTCTCTGCCATCCTGGGCGTCCCCCTGGCTGTCATCTGGGGCTTCCTCTTTGCCCTCATCTCCTTCTGCCACATCTGGGCAGTGGTCCCCTGCATCAAGAGCTACCTGATCGAGATCCAGTGCGTCAGCAGGATCTACTCCCTGTGCATCCACACCTTCTGCGACCCACTCTTCGAGGCTCTCTCCAAGATCTGCAGCAACGTCCGAGTTGCTCTTCGGAAGGAGACTTAGGTCCCACGAGCTGCTCCAACAGCCCCTGCACAACCCCTTCTGTGCAGACCTCCTGCCCTCAGGCACAGGGACACCTGTGCCCAGGGAAGGACCTGCACATGGACACATGTCTGGGGACCTACACACAGACCTCCATGCCCAAGGACCTGCACAAACAGACACCTGTGACAAGGGAACTGTGCATCAGAGCAGGGCCCCATGGCAGAGCTGGTGCTCAGGGATGCTCCCTGTGAATGGAGGCAGGTTGGGCTGCCCTGTACTCCATCCCAAAGCTGGCAGCCTTAGGAGAAGAGAAGCCCAGGGAGAGCCCTCTGCCCTCCAGGACCCACAGCATTGCTCCCACTCCTGCAGGAGGAACAGCAGCACCTTCTGGACCACAGCCCTGGGCCACAGCCTGCAGGTGCAGGGTGAGCAGTGAGGGTACAGAGCTGCTTCTGGCCATCAATCACACCCTGCCTGCTCCTGCATCCCTCCAGGCTGGGATGGCACTGACAGAGACACTTGTGTAGGAGTTATTATTTGCTGCAAACAACTGCTGGTGTGGGAAGCTTCTGCATTGAACTGCACAAGGGTTTTAGGGATAAAATAGCAACCCAAACTTTTCTCTCGCCTGTGTTTGTATTTCAGCCAAGCTGTGAGAGCCAGAGCAATCCGTGCATGACATGTTGTGTCTGCCCTGGGAGGCTGAGCTGAGCCTGGGCTGCTGCCAGCTGCAAACCCGTTTGTGGCACTTGGGTGCTCAATTATGCACTTAATTATGGAGCAGAGTTAAGTGCCGTGGGCAGGACCCAGGGCAGGACAGCAGAGGTGGAACACAGCCCTACACATTGCCCCTGCACACCAGCACTGCTGGGAGGGCAGTGGCTTTTGGGAACCTCGCTTGAGGGACAAGCTGGGCTCTCAGCAAAGCTTTGGCTCGTTTCTCAGGGAGAATCTTTACTACACACTTGCTCAGTCGATGCTGGGTAAGCTCCAGCCACGGGAATGTGTGTGTCCCACATGGTCAGGGCTGTCCCTCTGCTCCACGCCCTGGGATGGAGTCACAAAGGCTGCAGGGGGACAGGAATACACCAACCCCTTAGACTCTCCCTGGCAGGAAGGGACTCACATCCAGCCAAGTCCCTCCCTCAGCATCCCGTGGGGGAGCAGAAGGAGCCTCCACCAGGACACAGCACTCTGACTCCAGAGAAACAGGGATGAGGGGCAAAAAAGTCTAATTCAGAGCTATTTCCTCCCCTGTACTGTTCATTAATTTGTCAGTCCCTCTTCCACAGAGCTGCACTTTCACTTTGAGGCCCTTGAACACTTTTGGCTCCAGCCTTAAGTGCTTTGCTGAACCAGGGCCCAGGAGGTCTCGCTGTTCGAGGCTGTTCTCAATTGTATCCGTGTGCTCCTTCCCCTTGGCTTCCAGCAAAGACCTGGAGCCAAAGGCTCCTCTAGCACCAAGCCAAGGCCAAGAAAGAGCCAGGTGTTCTCTTGGAGTCCTTCCAAGGGCTTGGGATTGTGCACTGCCATTACTGCATGGCACCCATGCCCTGGCAACACCCAGGGCTGAGGTGGATGCAGTGATACAGAACATGAAAAGATATTTAGGTATTTGTAGGGGGGAAAAAAAGTCTCCAAAAACACTTCACCATGAGCATTTTTTAAAGCTTTTTGAGAGAATAAAATTAATTTAAAGCAATTGTTTTATGGAGTTATATTCTTTTGACATTTTCTCGTGGTTCTAGTTGTTGACAGCCTGAACCCAGAAAGCCCCAAAATCCTTCGATATCCTTCCCCTGCAGCACACCTGGAGCTGCTCTCCCTGTTCCCACTCTGGCACAGGAGCTCAGCCAGAGGCTGTGGCACTGCTCAGCTGGAGAGAGCAGCATCCCCAGGGATGGGGCACTGCCCTGCCTGATCCCAAACCACCATAGGGAATTGCACCCACGGTTGGAGGGCAATTCTCTGCCTCTCCCAAAGCTCCCTCCTCACTCCATAGATCAGTCCCAGCAACATCTATTGCCTCATTCCCTTTCCTCCCCGGGAGGGTGTGCCCAGCCCCTGGATCACAATAAACGAGACTCCTCCTTCCTTGTTTTCTGCAGGAGTTAGTGATTCTCAAGGACAAAGAAGTGAAGATGGGAGGAAAATGGTGCATGGTGTCCTAAGGATTGAAACCAGCCAGCAAAAGTGCTGAGAGCTCACTTGGAGCTCCCATGAAAAAATCAAAGGGATGCCAGAAGAGGAAAAGTGCAAATATACCTGCTGGTGATGGTGAAAGCATAAAGGACATTTTTAAATGCATTTTTCGTGTTCGTTCCCAACAGGAAAGGCTAAATTACATCACCCTTTGAGAGCTGCACGTCCCCCAGCCACGTCCCCATCCAGTGCCTGTGTCACAGACAGCTCCACACTGTGGAATGACACATGTGGATCCCAGTGCTCAGGCAGAGTTCCCCTGGCAGAGCTGAGCACACCTGGGGGTTGTGTCACATCCGTCCCCTTCCCTCCCTCAGCCCTCTGCTCCCACTTTCCATCAGACACAGTCAGAAAACTTTATTTACAGTATTTGCTAACAGTAAAAATCCATGCTGTGAGCATGCCCTGTGCGTTACAGAGAGAGAATGGCACTGGGGGAGACTCCATGGGATTTGTGGGGATCCCAGAGCAAAGCCTGACCCTGGGGACTTAATGGGAGAGTCCCTGCCACAGCCTGGGGAGCTCAGCTCAAATCCCACATACCTTCCTACAGAGAAGCTGCTGAGCACACTCAGCCAAGGGGTTATTGCCCAGATCCCTGGCCCCAGTCGTGCCTGCTCTGGGCTGTGCCGACCGTATGGACAGACTCTTTTGGGTAGGGACACCAGTGACAGTGCTGTGCCTGCTGCTCCCCCTGGCCCTGAGCAGGGTAGCAGGACTGGGACGTTGCAGGATGCAGGGATGGGGCTGCCTCTGCCCCACAGGCTGCAAGCAAAGCAAGAGCACCTGAGCTGAGAGCACAGTGCCAGGCACTGGCATCCTGCAGGATCCCTGATGTAGATGGAGGTGGGACAGTGCCCATCACCCTGTGCCACCCATGTCCCTGTGCCACCCATCACCCTGTACTGCAGCCCCTTCTGTCCAACAGGGATGCAGCACACCTGCTCTGGGATCGTTTGGGGCAAAACTTGTCCCTCCCCCTGGCATCCAAAAGCCACTGACATCGGGGTTTGGTGCTCAGGAGTGGGTTCCTGGTATCCAATCCCAGGCAGCACTGAAATTTGGACACAGAATTCCTCCCCCACTCCCACCTCAGTTAAATAACTCCTGCTGTACATGCTTACAGACATATATACACCTATTTATACAGCCCCTCTCTGTGTCCGAACCCCAGCTTTGGAGGGAAGCGCTGCAGGCAGCACGAGCTCCTGGCTGGCACTGGCCTCACGTGGTGGATGGCTGCGAGATGCTCCTCTGGCTTGTGCTCTTGCAGCTGAGGACGAAGGAGGAGGAGTTGCTCTTCTTGCTCAGGTCACACGCCGGCCGTGATTTCAGGTAGCGCGTGGAGCAGCAGAGGAAGCGCCGCATCAGGTCGTGGAAGAGGTGCCCAGTGTAGAGCATGTAGATCCAGGGGTTGCAGCAGCTGTTGAGACTGGCCAGGAGCATGGCAATGATGAAGGGGGAGGCTGCAAGGCAGAGCACAGCAGAGTCAGGGCATGGCACACACCACAGTGGGCTCTGCTGGCACCACAACACCCCTCCCAGCCAAGGATGTGCCATCCTGCCTGCAGGAACACCACCTCGGGAAAGGGGAGCTGGCAAAGCCAAAGAGGGGACGTTTAAACATCGTAGGGTTAGATTTTTCCAAAAAAAAAAAAAGCTGCATTTCCTTACCTGACTCCAGCGCTGCTGCCAGACCAGCGTTACCCTGGAATGCCTGACCAGGAGGCAATGCTGCCCTCAGCAGAACCTGCACATTTTGCCTTTCTGGTGCCCAAAGCCGAGGAAAGTGAGCACAGCCCTTGGAGTTGCCATGGCAAAGAGCAGGACTGGGAGCAGGCAGAGCCAGTGGCTCATTTTTCCCCACCAGCAGCCGATTTGGGGCAGAGCAGCAGCTCTGCTCAGGCTGTGGGGCAGTCACACCCCCAGCCCCAGGGTGTCTCCTGCTCCTGGGCTGTCCCTGGCTGACAGGACAGTGCCCTGGCCAAGCCTTTATGCCTGGTGCTCTCCCAACATATTTCTTTTTCCCAGATGAATTTTTCACACTCAACGCTCTGCCAGGGGAGATGACAGCCATTCCCACCTCAGGAATGGAGCCTGGGAGCCTGGCAGTGGCTCCTGGCCACAAAGGTGATGTGGAGGAGAGGACAGTGCCAGTGCAGTGCCAGGACATCAAGTCTCTGACTGCTGCTCCCTGTCCCCAGAGCACAAAGTACCGACTGTCCCACCTGAGAGGTTGGATCAGCACCTTCTGGTGACAAGGGACAGTGGGACTGGCACCCACCATGGCCCAGGGGCAAGGTGGGACCACAGGGATGGAACCTTTATCCTGCTCCCTTGTTCCAGCCCATCTCCTCAGCTCCTTTGCTCCCAAGGCATGTGCCAGCACTGAGGATGCACACGGTGGTTTGGCTGCTCCTGGTCCCTCCCTGGCTCTGAAAAAAAATCCACTGGCAGTTCTTAATCCGGTGAAGAAGTGTGAAAATGAACACTAGCTTCCAAATTCACCTTTAGCCAAAGATGCATAATTCCTGCTCTAGTGATGTCTGCTCCAACCACTTTTAATTTCAAGCATATGCTAAGATAATTCCATGGGGAATGGTTACAAATCCCAGGTGCAGGACCTGCAATAGATCACAGCATTTCTATCCAGTTAAAAACATCCAGCCAGGGCTGACTCAGCTCTTCCCTCTCTGCAGGAGGCAAATTGGATTTCATGGAGCTTATTGTAGGGCAAATCCAGAGGGTGGATTACTCCCCTCTCTGGCTGGACCGCCAGAGATCCCTGAGGGGTGTTATGACCAGCAAGCTCTGCCCCTCAGGGATATTCCCAGTATCCCCCACTCCATGCTGGGGATACCTGGAGGGGTGGGCAGAGGTGAAAGTTGTGCCCAAACAGAGCTGTAGGGCAGAGAGGTCTGACCCTACTGCCCCTCTTGTGCCTCTGGGCTGCCAGGGAGGACAAGGAGGGAGAAGGAGGAAGGCCTGGGACCTCCTGGCACTTGCTATCCACGATAACCCACCCCAGGCTTTCCCTCACTGTGCCACGAAAACGACTGGCAAGTGTCCTGGCAGAGCTCCCACCCTGTGCCGCAGCCACAGACTGCCCAGAGACACAAACGTGATGGAGAGGGGAGTGAGGTGGACCAGCTCAGCAGGGCTGGAGCTTCCCTCGGTGCCTTAAAGCAAAGAAGGAAGGGAAAGGGGAAGGGAAAGGGGAAAATGGAAAAGGGAAAAGGGAAAAGGAAAAGGGAAAAGGGAAAAGGGGAACGGGAAAAGGAAAAAGGGAAAAGGAAAAGGGGAAAAGGGAAAAGGGAAAAGGGAAAGGGAAAGGGAAAGGGAAAGGGAAAGGAAAAGGAAAAGGAAAAGGAAAAGGAAAAGGAAAAGGAAAAGGAAAAGGAAAAGGAAAAGGAAAAGGAAAAGGAAAAGGAAAAGGAAAAGGAAAAGGAAAAGGAAAAGGAAAAGGAAAAGGAAAAGGAAAAGGAAAAGGAAAAGGAAAAGGAAAAGGAAAAGGAAAAGGAAAAGGAAAAGGAAAAGGAAAAGGAAAAGGAAAAGGAAAAGGAAAAGGAAAAGGAAAAGGAAAAGGAAAAGGAAAAGGAAAAGGAAAAGGAAAAGGAAAAGGAAAAGGAAAAGGAAAAGGAAAAGGAGAGCTCATTGCACAGGGTGAGCAAGGGAAACCTTCCTGGTGCAGCAGGCAGGATGGGATGGGCAAACATCCCACCCATTCCCACTCTGTTGCAGGGTGAGCAAAGCAGCAGAGGTTTGGATGGTTCTGAGGTTTGGGTGCTGGGGAGGTTTGGGTACTGGGAAGGTTTGGGTCCTGGGGAGACAGATGCAGCCCTCGAGACTGCAAGATTAAAACACAGCACAAGGGAGAGCCAGCATCTCACCCCAGGGCCCATCGAGGAACTAGAAGTTTTGACCAGGCTAAATCAGGTGGAAAACCAATGGCTGCTGCCTGGAGCAGCCAGGGAGGTTTGAAAAGCCACACTCCACTTCTCCTGCAATAAAAGGAGCAGAGGGAACAAGAGAGGCAAAGCAAACCTGCCTAGCTCCAGCTCTCCATCAGCTCATGGGAACCGATGTGCGGGGGCTGTGGGAGACATTGGGTTTTCCACAGAGCATTGGTCAGTCTGTCCAAGGAGTTCTCATCCCTGGATGCACTTTTCTGCCCTTTCTCCCACCTCACAGAGTTGTGCAGAGTTGTTGGCTCAGCTCTCCCAGGTGGTTCTCCCTGCAGGAGCAGAGGGACCATCGAGCAGCTCCGCTGGGGGACAGCACAGACCTGCACAGCTCCAAACACGTCAGACCAGGGAGGGTGATGTGTTTTATTCTATCTGCAACCTCAGTGATGACAGGAGCAGCCAGCTCAAGTATAAACAATAGCAAATCCATGACACCACATCTTTTAGGAAAAAGCTTTGCTCATAAATCAGGAGCTTTCTGTGGGAACTGTGCTCCAGCTACAGATATAATAACAGCAGGATGGTCTCAGGGAGCAGGAGGAGAGGGAGAAGAGGGCAAAAGAGTAGAAAGCAAAGAAGTCAGTGAGGAGAAAATGATACAGCAAGGGAAAGAAGTCAGGAATCAACACTGCACAGCTTTCTCCTGAGCTCCTATGCACCTCCTAGCATGTCCCAGCACCCAGGGTGGGCAGTGGATCTCCAGAGACCCCAGAGTTCTGTGAGGGCTGACAGCACACACCTGGGGACAGCCACCACCACCCACACAGTCTGACCCCTGAGCCACAGCAGCCCCCAGTTTGCCAGGGCTGTGCTCTCTCCTGATGCAGGGAAGCTCCAGCACAGCCCCTGGTGCCTCTGAGGGGTTTATCCACACTCAGGACTTTCTCCTGTCTCCCTCCCACCCCCAGCCCCAGCTCAGAGCAGCGTTTTGGCCACGGGTGTCCCCAGGCTGCTGAGCAGAGCTGTGCACACACAGCAGGGTGAGGGAGGGGAGAGGCTGTACCTTCCTGCGGAGCGTTGGTGTCCCACACAGACCACATCTGCACGAAGAAGAAGGGAGTCCAGCACACTATGAAGGCCAGCACTATGATAAAGGTCATTTTGACCGTCCGGATCTTGGCCTTGGAGATGAGCCTGGTGCTGCTGACCCTGGCGAACGCCATCCCGCTGCGGGAGCCCGAGCCCAGCCCCACGTTGGGCCCGTGAGCTGTCTTCAGCTTCACGTTCTGCCAGATTTTGAAGCTGATTAAGCCGTAGCAGATGCTCAGCATCAACACAGGGATGATGTAGACCATGAGGGTGATCCAGGTGACATAGGCTTTGGGTCCCCAGGGCTGGATGAAATCCGCCCAGCAGTCATAAACCCCGTTCCCCACATCCCTCAGAGAAAATATGTGGATCTGAGGGATGCTGACCAGCAGGCACAGCAGCCAGGTGAGGAGGACAGAGACCCGGTCGGCTCTCCTGTGCAGGGACCTCAGCGGCTGACAGATGGCCAAGCAGCGGTCCAGGGACATCAGCAGGAGCATGTAGGTGGAAGCAAACATCCCTACCACCTGCAGGTACTTGATCAAGCGGCAGAGGAAATCTGGCCCATAGAACCTGAAGGTGATGTCCCAGATGAGCTGGGGCAGCACCTGGAAGATGGCAACGACCAGGTCAGCGATGCTCAGGTGCTTCATGAAGAAGTACATGCGGGAGTGCTTGTGGCGGGTGGTGTGGATGGCCAGCAGCACACACAGGTTCCCGGTCAGGGCGAGGAACAGGATGAGGCACAGCACTGTCACCTCCACCTTGGCCATGTCCTCGTTCCTCTTCAGGGGGTCGGCGGTGCTGTTTTTTTTCCAGCCGGAGCCTGCCGTTCCCCAGGGAGCTGTTGGTGGTCCAGCTGCTGCTCCCCGCCAGGTACAGCTTCTCCATGGCCAGCGCCGACCCGCATCGAGCCTGGGG
>NW_008650032.1:0-304 GCF_000695815.1 Acanthisitta chloris | reverse complement strand
ACGGGGGGAGAAGGGCACTGGGGTTACTACCAGGAGTACAACCAGGTGGGAACAAGGGCATCTGGGGGGACTGGGATTACTACCAGTAGTAGAACTGGGAGGTAACGGCGTTCCCAGTGGGACACTCCGGGCGGGAGGGAGACGGGGGGAGAAGGGCACTGGGGTTACTACCAGGAGTACAACCAGGTGGGAACAAGGGCATCTGGGGGGACTGGGATTACTACCAGTAGTAGAACTGGGAGGTAACGGCGTTCCCAGTGGGACACTCCGGGCGGGAGGGAGGGAATTCGGGGCGTGGGAGGTG
>NW_008650031.1:12300-28538 GCF_000695815.1 Acanthisitta chloris | reverse complement strand
GCGTGCCCGGGTGGCCAAGGAGGTCAGCGTCATCCTAGCCTGTATCAGGAGTAGCGTGCCCAGCAGTGAACATCACCCCCTGTACTCAGCACCTCGCGTGCTGTGTCAGTTCTGTGCCCCTCACTTCGGGAAGGACACTGAGGTGCCGGAGCGTGTCCAGAGAAGGACAATGAAGCTGGTGAAGGGTCTGGAGCACAAATCTGATGAAGAGCAGCAGAGGGACCCGAGGGTGTTTAGAATAGAATAAAATAGAAATTAGAATAGAATAGAATAGAATAGAATAGAATAGAATAGAATAGAATAGAATCAACAGGTTAGGAAGAGACCTCAAAGATCATCGAGTCCAACCCTATCGTGGTTACTAGCCCATGGCACTAAGTGCCACATCCAGTCTCGTCTTGAAAACATCCAGGGATTGTGAATCCACCAAAATTATCAGCCCTGGCAGTTTGTTCTTAGTGCCTGCTGCAGTTCCCTGCAAGACCTGTTCAAATTCTGGCTTCATCTGCTTAAGATGCTTAAGGATGGGGAAGATGGTGAGTACGGCCAAGTAGTCGTGTCTGATGATGGCTTTCTGGGCAGCTGAGATGATGTTATCCCCCTCCATGATCAAGTTATCTAATGACTCTTGGGTGAGAGAATCAAAACTCTTCTTCTGGTGATGCTCTGGGACGATCTCCATTTAGTCTACAGAAATCTCTGGAGGGACCTTATTGCTCTCTACAACTACCTGTAGCCAGGTGAAAATCGGTCTCTTCTCCCAGGCAACAAGCAACAGGACATGAAGAAATGGCCTCAAGTTGCACTGAGGGAGGTTTAGATTGAATATTAGGAAAAATTTGTTGACTGAAAGGGGAGAAAGGTCAAGCAATGGAACAGGCTCCCCAAGAAAGTGGTGGAATCACCATCCCTGGAAGTGTTCAAACAAGGTATAGATGTGGTGCTTAGAGACACAGGTTAATGGTGGGGCTTGATGATCCTAGAGGTATTTTCCAACCTTAATGATTCTATGATTCTAAAGAAACCTTGGAGTTGCTCTTTCCCCTTGTCTGCGTATGGCTTTGGCTATGGATGGGAAGTGTTGCTCCCTGCACCCTACCCTGTACCTGCTGTGGGCAAAGCTGCTCCTGGGCATGAGAACCTGGGTGCTGTCATGTGCCTTCAGGCAGGTAGTGTTTTAATTACACAGGGAACCTGTTGTTTCTCTGAGCTGCTGAAAGCTAAACCTGATTTTCTTTCCTTTTTTCCAAAAGAAAGAAGCTTTGGTATGACAGCCCTCCCCTGGAGACCAAAATGGTAAGTGCAAGCTCTTAAGGCACTGTGACTATCTGTGCCAGGAGGAACAAGCTTGTGCTTCTACTATTGATTGTAACATTGGGAAGAGCATTTTCTGATGGAGAAATAGCAGAATTTTTTGAATGAAAGCTAGGGCTCCAGTTTCACTGTGACATGCCAGGACTTCCATCAAGGGAAGCCATTTGGCTCCTCATGGCTGTTTCCTCTGTACTGAACTTTCATCTGCGTCAGCATCAACACTCTCTTGAGTATGTAGCAGAGAACTGATCCAAATTAAAACTTCTGTGTACAAGCTTAGTTTAATGAAAGATGTTTTTTAATGTTTATTATTTTGTAGCGAGCTATACAGCCCAATAAATCTGTTTTCTGAAATATGGTATGTATCTACTGAAAAGCATTGCTTGTTTGAAAAACAAAGAAACTTAAGAAACTTTGACTGTATTACATGAAAAAGATGTTGTGAACAGAAATGCTCTTTATTGAAACACTTGATACGTAGGACCTATGTAAGCTATCACACCTGCAGTAATGTCGTTATAATAATATGACATAATGTCAGTATAATAATGTCATTCTAAGAGCATACTCAGAGTGCACTTAGAGTGCACAAAACTGTATAGAATTGTCTAATACAAATCTATAACTACTGATTGTGTTGTTTGTTTTATTTTTAAAGATGTATAAACCAACCAAGTTGGAAGCCTTAATGAAAAATGGCCAGATAAAAACTAGGAAAGAAGATAACATACGCTGCAGAGTCTTGAATGGTCTTATTCATAAAGCTCTGTTGGAGATGATGGCTACCTGTGAAGTCAGTCAAGAACTTTATGATCTCAAGCTGGAAATCTGCAAGGCAAGTGCCAAAGCCACAGCTTGTGTTGAACCACTCCGACTATGCTGTGAGGTCCACGTGGCATGCCAGAGGAGCTCCCCTGGCGGTTGTGATGTATGCAGGAGGACTTTTAGTGCATTGCTTCTGCATGTGACAGAGTGCAGCAAGGTCAGGCTCTGGAGTACGCGCTAGGAGAGTTTTGCCACTGTAGTACCTGGCTTAGTAGATGTTTTCCACTGTGATGCAAATGAAGCTTAGGCCAACTAAATGGTGATTCTCCTGGCACCTTTTTTTTCCTGTTGCTCTCACAAACTCTTTGCCTTGCCCTTTCAGAAGGATGAGCCTGGTTTTGCCAAACTATGTGTACTTTTTCAAAAGTCTTTGCTTTTTGCAGCTGTGTAAGAGTTGTTACCTCCTTATGACCCTCACCAGCAACATGACACAGGCAGAAGACCCAAGTGGGGCATGCACTTAGTTAAATAAAAAAGGCAAACCTAAGTAAATGTCATTGTCGGCCAAGATTCAAGAAAACATTGAGATTTGTAGCTAGTGGTGTCATAATTTGCAGATTTGAAAGAAATGTTAAAGTTCTGATTCAGGAACTAACTCTCCACATTCTTGTTTATTGTGTCTAGATTTTATCTCCTATATTTGCTGTTCTTTTAAGATTAAATGGTATAGTGTTTAGCTTAAATGTTACCAGTGTTTGGCTTAAAAGCTTGATGGGTTTAGCTTTGATATTAGAAGCATGGGGAAAAATTGCACCTCATAGCTGCCTCTGTGACAGAAGGTTTGTCATTTATGACTGAAATGAATGGTTTTGCCAACTGAATTCATTCTGTCTTCAGGCAGGTTAAAATTATGCAGGCAAGATGAGTCTTTTGCAAAGCTCTGTTTGTGCAGTATCCTTCATAAAGCTTTTCTGTCTCTCTAGGGCTTTGAGGATTGCTTGTCTAACTCAGATCATCATGTCTGCACATAAAAATACTGGTGTGGGCTAGCCACAGCTCTTTCAGGAGACATTGCTGTAACTGAAACAACTTATAACATGAGAGAGGGAAACATACAGCCTTTTTTCAACTATCATACAGATTTTATAACTGCTTAGTGTTTGTGCTGCACTGGGACACGGCTGGGAGTAGATCAATGCTGATTTACTCATGAGCTGATTCTGGTTTGCTATTGTTACTTCTGTTATCCAAAGAAATTTCCTAGTAGGCTTTCTCCAATCCATCTGACACTTTGTTGTGTATGAAGCGTGTGCATATATATATAATTTTAATGACATGTTTGCCTTTTTACAGGTGTCCTTGTCATCAAACTTTTCAGCCTGTCGTGTGTACTGGAATCCTGCTGCAACAATGGAGAAGGAAAGTTATGTTGAAAGTGTCCTGCGGAAGAGCTCTCCACGCATACGGTACTGCTGTGGGGTAAACGCACCACCTCATAAATCCATAGCCACGGGCTAGTACCATTTCTTAAGGATTTCCAAAATCTCCATCTGACCTATTGGGATGTTTTAGGTTTTTAGATACTTGGAGTCAGCGTCTCCTGCGATGAGCCTCACAGGAAAGGGTGGCTGCGTCAGACCAGCTGTGTATTCTCTTGCTGGAGCACAGCTGACTTATTTGGCTTCTAGGGTTGGAGTGGGCTGAGCAGAAAGCTAGAGGAGTGCAGATAAAATTTCACTCCACTGTATTAGTAGTGGTGGGCTGGACGTGCTGTGCATGACAGTAGGACAAAATGGGATGCTGCACAAAGGAATGGCAATGACAATTATCTACTTTCTGATTCACTGGGCAGTTCTGATCAATAGGGACAGCTTGGACCTCCAGAAGGGATGACTGGTATTACAGAAGTTCTTCACAATAGTGATAGCAAAAAATAAATTTCAGGATGCCACCATGTATTGTGATGCTTTTGCCCATTTTTTTTTGGCAGAGTCCAGTGAGTTTTCAGAGTATCTCTGAGATTTTTGTCTCTCCCTCTTTCCTTGGCTTACCCTCTGCTATCCAGTCAGCCTGTTGGAAGTTCAGGACATCACCACATGTGGAAGGTGGCATAGAAGCATACTTGTACAGCCATTTCCTTTCCCCCAGTTTCCATAGGCTGTGTAATTCCTGCTCCAGCACAATGCTCTCTTCTACTCCCAACATCTTCCACTTTCTGAGAAGGAAAGTTGTTGTCTGGGAAGAAGCTGAGAGGAGTCCTGTCAGTCCTTCTGCAGCTAGCATGTAGGACCAGTTGTCTTGTCCTGCTCTGAGGGGCTCTATCCCCCATTCCTCTTACCCCTGCAGTAGGGATAAGGATGCCAAACAAAGGAGGGAAAGACCTGTGCATATAGATAGAGACAAATCTAATATCATCAATACTCAATGGGATCTGCAGCTAGTAGTTTTTATCTGTTATGGATTCAAAGTTGTGATTCTGTAGTGATGTATTGCTTAGCACAAACCTGAATGGCTTCCCATGAGGCTGTAAGTTTTGCAAACCATATCTTTAAATGTGCAGTACTGCTGGAATTAATTGTAACACATTTTACTTGTCCTGGAGATGCTAATCTGATGCTCATACTAGTGAATGCTGTATTTTTGCCAGGTATCTTCTGACAAGTCAGCAGATTCTGGGAAATGTACCCCCAATACTGTTTGTAAAAGACAAAGAAGCTGCAGCTGTAAAAGAGGTATTTCTCATCTTTGACTCGATGTACGAATACGGTGACTTAGGAGAGAGCTGATCACTCAGTCACTCTACTAATCTAATTTAAAAATCAGTCTTTCTCTGTACCCTTTTCTCTTCAAGTTCCAAAGCATTTTAACAGAAAATCTTGACCAAGATTGATATTTATATAAAATGTAAAAGAATTGTAGGCTGTATCATTAGGCCAGTAAAGAAATTCTAAAAAATGAAATTACCATTTAAGGAATAGTATAGGGCAGACCTGGTGTACATGAATATAGAAATGCAGTTAGAGGAGCTGTCTTCTACATTTTAAATGTTAGGTGTTTTTAAAATTCTATTGAACCTAATCAGTGATTTTTAAAATTTTTATTTACACTCCCCCAAGCTTTTTCCATCTGTGAATTGTTAAAATGTTTCTAGGGAAGTGCAGATCTTTGCACAGATGATGTAAACTTACTCATACTCCATTTTTTTCTTTACTTTTAAATTTATCTTTACTATTTCACATTTTGTCAAGATGTTGATAGTCTTACCTAGTTGAAATATTGCTAGAATAATGATGTTTCCTGGGAATTTGGGGTCACAAGGACTGTGAAGCAAGGTCTCTTACATAGTGAGCTTTCTAGAAGAGAGGGATGACACCAATGAGTAGAATTTAATGATGAAAAACATCTCGGGCTGTTGATGTGAATAGAAGGAAGTTGAAAAGAACTTGTTCACGTTTCTGTGCCCTGAAGTGCATTATTCTTAGATGTGTTGCTGTTATAGGCAATTACTGTTAGTGACATATGGGTTCCTGTGGTGTGTATTAGCAGAGCTGGAAGGGATAACAAGACCTCCAGACTCTCTAGAAATGCAGTGAACTGCTTGAACTTTCTCTGGTCAGAAGAATTCTGAGTTTCATGCCAACATACTGATCCACCATGCAAATGTTTTTCGCCTGCATTAGTGTCAACAAAAAGTACAGGAACAGAAAAGAGCTCAACACTTCTGAAAGCTGTTTCTATTCATTATTATGCTTTCCTTAATCAACTCATAAAATTCTGCACTGCAAGTAATGAATTATTATGTAGGCACTTTGTTATTACTATTACTCTATTATTAACATACCTAGATAAAGCTACAAATATCTGCTTCTGCAGGTCCTGCCTTTCAGGTCTGTCCTTTGGAACCTGCTGCATTAATCACTGTTTCTCAGACTTTCTTAAATGGACACATAGTCTTTTTGAAGAAGGAAACCTCTGGGCCTTGCTTTCAAGTTCAGTGCATAGGTACCAAGGGAGTTAACCACACAAGAAAAGTAAAAATCCTCCTTAGGTTGCTTCTGTCAGGGAATGGCACTGGGAAACACTTAGACAGCAGATCATCTTCTCCCACTTTGCAGTTCATCAGATTTATGTCAATCATAGAGTCAAATAACAGGGCTTGAAATAATGTAGCTGAACCTGATTTTTAAGTATTGGAAGTCGGGGAAAGGCCGTCCAGTTAAACTGCCAGAATAATACACTGAATTAGAAAGCAATTAATGTAAAGAAAAGTTGGAATAAAAATTTCAAATAAAAGAAAGTTTTCACAATTATGTAGAGTCTATGAGCACTGAATATACTAGGTTTGTAGCATTTACATGGTTAGGTGCCATGTTAAAGGGAATTGGGAACTCCATAGCTGTGTGTAAATAGAAATGCAAACTCGCAGAAAGGACAAAGAAGGGAAAAAAATCTCAGTGTAAGGATGTTATGAAAAAGGATTTCCAAGACTGAAGTAAGAACAAATAAGCCAAAAAATATGTATATCGCACAATCCATACCCAACTCTTCAGAATGTACATAAGGCAAAAAACTTTGTAGGAATCCCTGGATTCATTACACTATTTGACACAAATTCCTAGGCAAGCAGTATAAGCAGTTCCATGTAAATGGAGGAAAAGGCTACTTTGAAATGGTTTTGCTAAATGTTCCAAACATGTAGAAAATTAAATATTTGCTGTTAGATACCTGTCTGTTTTCTGTGTAGGTGTAAACAAAATAGATTTAATACAGGATCTTTAATATGTGTTGTCTTCATGTGTTTACAGGTTGAGGAATTATTGGCAATTGCTGATTTTGGACCTCCAGAAGAAGAAGAAACGTTATCTGAACATGATTCAAGGTGGGTTTTTTGAAACAGAATTGTACAAGTGTCTGTTTTCATTTCTGTTGGTCAACTTAAATTGGGTATTATTTGACATGACAGGAAGTATATTTTAATGAGATGTGTACATTGTTGTTATCTCAGAGTTCAGCAAATGATGTTATGAGGAAATAGAAAGTTGAAGTCTGTTTGGAAGACCTTACCAAAAAGGTATCTCATCTTTTAAAGAGATCAGCTGTGCTATTTTGTTAATGAAAGAGGCTACGAAATAGCCTAGGACAAAAACCAATATATAATCATCACAGAAATTAAATGCAGGGGATGACATTTTATTTTGTGTCTTAAGCTTTCTTTACTGAACTTACACCCATTTATTAAAATGAAGGGAAAATATTTCTTATTATATATGCTCTGATTTATGTTCTTAGTTTAGTGTAGACACATTTCCATATGCTACTTTGTTATTGATTCCTGTGCACAGGTACCTATCTGCAGACCACAGCTTTGCAGATATGGGGAGGGAAGGTCTATTTCTTATGCTTAAAGGAACGTCTGTTAAGCTGTGGGGAATGACTGAATTGCCACTTGTAACAGCATAATCTGTATTCTTTCAAAGGCACCCACCAGATGATATCAGAACACAGTCTTAGAAAGCATCTCTGTTTGATGTCTATACCCTGAGCAACCTAGTCATCAGATTTTGTTACTTGCAGGACAGTTCTTCAGGTGCAAATCAGAAATAGCTTCTTGTGGGAAATCTGCTCTGACAGATTCCCGACAGGGCGCCGAGCATCTTCGTCTGTGTCTTGTGGAAATCGTTAAGTCCAGCTGTGCTGGTTTGAAAGCAAACCAGTGAGAGACTCCAAGTCAGAAATACAATTTAATAGGAAAAATAAAAACAATAAATGCAACAGTACAAAAAGAAAGCACTGACAGAGTCAGAAAGCAACCTGACACCCTGTCAGTCAGGGTGTTGGTAGTAGTCTGATTACATGGTGCTGCAGTTCTCCTGGAGTGATGGGTCTGTTGGAGTCCTGCAGATTTGGTCTTCACCTGAAGGTCCAGTGGTAGCTCTTGTCCTCTGGGAATCCAGCAGGCAAAGAGCATCTGTGCTGGTCCAAACCCCAGATTATATCCATGTGGGAATGCTTGGCTGCCCACCTTGGCATCTCACAATGGGACAGGTCATGCTTGGGTCCCTGACAGCCCATTAAACAGAGACAGCCCCTGAGGGAGCCATCAGGGATGAGTAGGAGATAATGAGCACTGCCCCACCTGCTTTAACAGCTTGTGGAGACCATAATAGAACACATACTATTGATTACACCCTACATTGTAACCTAGGACACCAGCTTAGGATGTCACTCATACATCAATCAGTCTGATGTGTTTTGGGCACAGGCTGCTATTTCTCCCTTCTTGGAAGAGTTGGGGAAGTCTTAACTTCTTGGAGCTCCCAGATCAAGTGCTCACTCTGGTACCTGTATGCACCTTTCCCAGAGACAAGCAGTTTCATTTGGAATGTTGTTTTATTGGCTTTCTCCCATTAAATCTGTTGACAGGCTTATACACAGCCTGTTTTTGGACACATGATACAGTGGTATCTCCTCCTTTGTAACACAGGGAGCACAGTGATGAACACAGGGCATTAGTAAAGTCAAACTGGAAACTCTGGTTTATTTCTGTGTTGCTCAAGTTGTCACAATTAGCATTGCCCTTTGAAATATACACAGGGGAAAACACCCACAATATTTGTTTTCTTTTCCACAGTAAACTGTTCTCTTCAGCAACTCCATCCTCAGATTCACCCATGCGATCTAATCTGTTTGGTATTGATCATGAACTGCTGAATAAACAGATAATGGACTACAAAAGACTGAAAGTTTCAAGAGATATAGAAAGCATTGCCTGGACGAAAGAGCAGGATCAGCAGCTTTCTAAGATTCAAAGGAAAATGAAAAAGAAAAAACCAAGGAATCCTCCTGATGATGATGATGATGTTACACCACAGAAATACTTGCTGGACAGATATGAAGCTGATTACTGGGATGATCACACTGAATCACTCTCGGACTATGAGTTGGGGGATGAATCACAGGAAGATGTAAACGAATTGAAGATGGGTAAAGGCAAAACTGATAAACTGAAATGAAAAAGCTGCTCCCTTCGAAGTGGAGGCTGCTAATAGCAAAAAAAAAAGACTGCCATAGATACTGAAATATTCATTTTGTACAGCCTTTTTACCACTTCCTTATTCAAACTGATAGACTTGCCACAGGTGGGGAAGGTTTGCTAGCACAAAGTATGTAAGGAAACCAAAAATGCAATGTGATATTCTGTTAAGCAGCTTTTTAGCTGCTGCAGTTGTAGGACTTTCAACCAGAGAGCAGTTTTGTAACAACCAAATATACATATTGCAGCACTGAGTTGAAACTTCTTGCAGTTGTGTTGATTATTTTTGTATTGCAGTAAAATGTCTTTTTCTTTTCTTTTTTTTTCTTTTGAGTGACCTGGATAACAATTATCACAAAGTGATGGTGTCTGTTATTCTGAAGTCAGGAAGGAAGAGGGAAGCAAAATAATGACAGTGGTGTTCAGTCTTCAGCACACCAAGACCAGGACAGGGTATTCTCTAGAGAACCCAGTCTAATGGGGGGAACTCTTTCTACAAGAAGATGAAACTCATTGAAATTATGGACAGTAAGTTTACAACCCTGAAAGAAAATGAATTTATTTTAATAGGTAGAAATTTACAGTTGGGCGAGGAAATCTGCAGCCAGACAATAATGGAGCAGTGCTCATCCATTGGGCAAAGCATTGACTCTGACTTGAAAAAATGTATTAACAACTCGAAAGGCAGAGAAAAAGCAGCAGGAAAGAATACCCCAGTAACTGCTGAGATTTGAAAATGTATAGGGAACCATGTAAGAGTAAGAATAATACTTTCTGACTTCTAGCATGTTAAAAATAATAGCACGAGTGTATAAAGTCAGAACGGCACAAGCTTAAAAAAATCATAATGAACGAGGTAGTGAAAAGGAATTCTACCAGAAATACAGAACATTTAATGCCATGAGTTAATGGGGGAGTAAAAAAGTGCAGGGGAGTTTGCACTACAATAAAGTAGAACCATGAATTGTTTGGGTTGGAAGGGACCTTAAAGGTCATCTCATTCCAACCCAACCCCACCATGAGCAGGGACAACTTCCACTAGACCCAGGTTGCTCAGGGCCTTGAACACTTTCAGGGATGGGGCATCTACAGCTTCTCTAGGCAAGCTGTTCCAGTGCCTCACCACCCTCACAGTAAACAATTTCTTCCCAATATATTATCTAAACCTACCCTCTTTCAGCCTGAAGCAATTCACCCTTGTGCCATTGTTTGTGCCTTGTAAAAAGTCCCTCTCCAGCTCTCTTGTAGGCTCCCTTCAGGTACTGGAGATGCAATAAAGTCTGTCCTCTTCTCCAGGCTGACCAATCCCAACTCTCTCAGCCTTTTGTCATACAAGATGCTCTCTGAGCATCTTCATGGCCTCCTCTGAAATCTCCGCAACAGGTCCATGTTCTTCTTATGCTGGGGCCCCAGAGCTGGATGCAGCACTCCATGTAGGGTCTCACCAGAGCAGAGGGGCAGAATCACCTCCCTTGACCTGCTGGTCACACTGCTTTTGGTGCAGCCCAGGATATGTTTGGCTTTCTGGGCTGCAAGTGCACGTTGTTTATGTAGTTGCTCTTGTTTATCAAAAATATTTAAAAGACAGCGAGTGTAAGTTTCAGAACACTAGAAACAGTCTAAAGGATTTTTAAGATGAAGAGAGGAGTTCAGGTCAGCAAAGAGCACTGAATTTCACTGTAGGTGTCTTGATTTAACTCCAGCTGGCAACCAAGTACCACACAGCCACTTGCTCAGTCTCTTGCCTAACTTGAAGCAGGTGAAAAAATCCCACAAATTTTGCGTTTGGGCTTTTTTAGGAGTTCTTTCTAATTTCATGGGACAGACACACTTTGAAGCAGATACTTTAGTTTGTTTTCCAGTGAGTGTAGGTATTTATATCAGAAACTATTCATGTGCAGTATCACAATCAATCCAAGCTAGACATGAATTTGTTGCAACTTTGCACCAAAGCTCTTTTTGAATGCATGACTGGACCATGCTAATTGGTACTTGCTAAATAAGTCTGCAGAATACTAATGTCCCATCTTGAGTTTCTGCTGTGTGGGGCTGTCTGGACTCTACCTAAAGATTAAAAAAAGGAGTAAACTCAACCAAACAACACCCAAACCCCTACATAATTGCAGAATCCCTTGGTTTAATTTTTATGTATTAGATAACACTGATGGGGAAGGACTTCTGGGACCTTCAGACCTGCTCCCCAACCTTTAATGGCAGCCTCTCACTGCAGTCCTGTTTTCAATTGTTAGGCCTGGTTAGGAGTACACAGCTGGGATTAGTTGTTTTTTAACACTGGCAAATCAGATGTGCAGCTGGATTTATGCAATGGGTGCCCCGGTGAGCACATGCTACACTAGTCATGTTTGAGTCAATATTAGTCAATGACAGTTTTAAAACACACAAGAGCTTTCATTGCTGATAGCACATTGCTGCACTACACATTTGTACTTTCAAAATCTACTAGGGTGAAAGACCAATTGTTCTAATAAACACCTAAACAATAAAGCCTCTCACTTCAAACTGTAAGAACAAAAATCCAGAAATGTTTGTCTATTGTGGTAATTAATTCTGATTTTTTTGGTAGTATTTTCTTCAGGTAAGTCCACCTTACCTGGTGGGCTTTGCTCAGACTCACTGGAATACAAATCT
The DNA here is from genome assembly GCF_000695815.1 of Acanthisitta chloris. NCBI lineage: Eukaryota > Metazoa > Chordata > Aves > Passeriformes > Acanthisittidae > Acanthisitta > Acanthisitta chloris. The sequence continues at coordinate 16,777 of NW_008650031.1, read as the reverse complement.
GTTGAAGAATGCTTGTAGTCAATGTCAGTTAATTACTCTCTCTCTGGATCTGAGGAATAGGTAAGGAAAGCAAGAGACAGAAAACCAAGCCATGGGAATGGATTCAGTAAAATGTCAGTGCTACAGCAGATGTCTTGAGATCTGTGATGCGTGCAAGGAGAAAGTTCCGTGGCTGGGATCCATGCGCTGTCACAGTTTTCAACAAGCTACCTGGGACAACCTGGCATCACTTCAAGTGGTGATTATTTTATTCTGCAGGTTCAAGCAATATTTGTAGCCTTTTGTTGAACCATCTGCAGTTGCAAAATTTATAAACTTATTGTTATTGGAGGTGTGTTAGTGGCTTTCCAAATAAAGCAATGCATATATGTCTGTTCCTGGCTCCCACAGGAAATCCACAAGTCAGTACTGTCTTGATGTGTGGATCTTTAAGGCTTGCTTCAGTGCTAGACTGAGGAGTCTGTGAGTGTCTCCACTGGTGTGTATTGGGAGGAGACTTCTCTATTCCTAATGTTTACTTCTTCAGTGGAAAACTGGTTCAGTATCTCACAGCAGTCCAGAGCTGTGATTCACAAAACTTTACTGACTTTATTGACAGTGCTAACTTGTAATTGGAAAGTATCACCTGTTTCTGAGGGCAGGCTTCAAAAAGAGCAAGGAAGGAGGAGCTGCTACTGCTGGACTCTAACTAGCTTACCACACCTTTGGGTCTACTCAGATCAGAAAGAGTTTCCTAGGAACCCAGGGTGGCTACTGACAAAAGAAAGCATGGTATAATGGAGCTTTGGTTCTTCTCCTGTTGACCTGATAACAAGCTGCAATGGCAGTCACAGAATCACAGAACAGTTGAGGTGGGAGAGGACCTCCATGGACTGTCCAATCCTTCTGCTCAAAGCAAGGTCAGCTACAGCAGGTTGCCCAGGGCCTCAAACATCTCAAAAGATGACTCCAAAACTTCTCTTGGCAACTTGTAGTAGAAAAACTAAAGCAATAAAATACCTATCCATCATAAATCCCATGGTATGGAAAGAAAATCATGTCTCTCATCTGACAGACCAATGCAAAAAGAGGACCAGCTGTGCTAGAGAATCTTCTACTTTCTTAAATGCTGAACTGAGCACCAAATGGAGTGCCTGACATTTTTGTCCTAGCCTGAGGTTTTTAAACAGTCAGAAATCAATGAGAAAAGTATGTTGAAGATGAGAAGTCACTCACAGAGTTCAATTAACACAGTAAATCTGCCTTTCCCAGTGCTTGGCTGGAGAACATGTCATTTTGCCTGAGCAATGATCAAGCCAGGCTTTAATGATTACCCTCAAAACACATTGGCACCCTCAAAACAGTTTGTCAGGTGATGGACTTCAAATAGCTGCATCAGTGGTGAATTTCTTTGGGGAGGAAGCTGAACTCCTTCAAAATAAACACTATGGTTTTTCATTTAACTTTTCACTGTTCATATATAATGAAAGAGCCACCAAAATGCTTATTTCACATATTTTCTCTCCCTAGGCTGCACAAGAGATTTGAAGAGCTGATGTGCAGACCAGTATGCCTCTTGCTTGCTGTTCTGGTTTTGCTTGGTAGATTCCACGTGCTTCTTATAACCTCCTGAAAGAAATACTGAAAAAGAATATTCAAAAGTAAAACAGCAAGCAGTGATATCCTCAGATAGCATTTCCTCATTAAGAGGCACAAGAGTCAAGTCATTCATCATTGCTGCTGACTCATATCACATGGTCTCTGCCACCAGGCAGGACCTCAAACACAGTGAAAGACACTCGGTGAGAACTTGGGGTGTGAAAGTGGATGGTGGAACCCTCAGCAGACACGCTAACCCAGTTACGTTGAGCTAAAAGGTTCTGCACCAAGCACCAGTGTGACATCACACACAAGGGCAAGCCCTGAACAGGAGATCCCTGTGGACTTTTTGATCTTTGTGGCCCTTCTTCCCTCTTGGCAGCAGCCACCGCCATGCAGAACTCAGCAGCTTCCCAACAAGTAGGTATTGGGCCTGAAACATCCAAAATGGAGAACAACACAACAATGTCCCTGGAGCATGTTACAAATATTTACAGCACAAATGGTAGCCCTTTCTATCTACCATCAAAAAGCAATGGGGTTTGCCACAGAAGAGAGGAAGCACCATCCAGCACACAATTTTGTTTCAGAAGATTTTGGGGTACTGAGTCTCTCAGAACATATGCAAGAGTGTTCTTCAAGCTGGATGCAATTGTTCAGCTCACCTATGCTCAGATTTCACCCCTGCCTGAGAACTATGGTGACATTTAATCTTCCCTTCCCCATGTGGGAATGAGGGCTCTGCTGGGGGAAGGGAGGCAATGGGGCGCAGGCTGTGGGGCTGCAGCAGAGTGACTGCATCCTGCTAACACAGCCCTTGCTGCAGAACTGAAATCTAACTTCGACATTGTAGGTAGTTCAAAGAGTCTCTGCTGAAGAACATGATTCCAGCTGCTGATAAGGAGCAAAATAGTGCATATTTGGTCAATGGAAAGTCATTTGAAGTATTTTTCTTGTTACTGCTGAAATGTATTGCAAGAATAGGGGAAATGTCTTTCAGTCTTTCCTCTCCCCAACTCTCCTCTATTTGCAAAGTTTCCACTGGAAATTAGACTTCTTTTATTCAATGTTTATTTTTTAAAAATATATTTCTCTTTTTGGCAATTTGTAACAAAGAATGGCAGAATAATCTGTGAGGGGGCAGGCTGGGACAAGCTATACACAGTCACCAGAGTTCAAAGGCTAACAGAAGGCAGCCAGGTGTTCTCTGTGTCTCGCTCCAATTTGGATGCCTGAACTTTAACTTCCTCAATGGTACCTCTGACTGCTTGTTTAAGAGCTTGACATTTTGTGCATTTCTGCTTCTGTCACAGCAGCAGCAGTTAGCAGGAGTCAAACACATTTGTTAGAAGTGAATGCTCATCTCTTGGCCAGCCCCAGGCACCCACGCTGCCACTGACCCTTTGGTGTATGACTCCTGGTAATTTTTTCCCTTGTGTTAAGGTCTGTGGGATGGAAATCTATGTAAAAAAATTCCTCACTGCATCCCTTACCTTTTGTTTATGCCAATAGGCTGTTTGTGGCATATTCGCAAGACACTTGTAAAGGTAAATAACCATTGCAATTTGCAATTTGGTGATTTGCTTCTACTTTTCCCTATCAGTTTTGCCTTTCAGTTTTAATTAGCTGTGCCATCACTTTGGCTTTTTCACCTTTGTGGGGAAATTTCCAGTAGGTTTAAGAGTGGGATGGGATGTTGCAATCCCAGTGAAGTGAGCTGAGATGAGCAGAGAGAACAGAACTGATCCATAAAACACTGTATCTTGTTGCTGTCCCTCATAGCATCCTTTTGAACAAGCTGTCCAGCCATGGGATGAGGGTGTTCATGGTGCACTAGGTGAAGAACTGGCTGAAGGGCCAAGTTCAAGGGTAGTAGTGAATGGGCCTACATCTGGCTGGTGACCAGTGGTGTTCCTCAGAGCTCAGTTCTGAGGAACTGAAGATTATATATCGAAGATCTGGATGCAGGAGTTGAATGCGCCATTAACAAGTTGGCTAGTGATACCAAACTGAGAGGTGCTGCTGACTCTCTTGAGGAACAACAGGCCTTGCAGGGGCATCTGGATAGGCTGAAGCATTGGGGAAGCATCAGTGGCAGGAAACTGAGCAAGGACAAATGCTGTATTCTGCACCTAAAAAGGAGTAATGGCAAGCACAAGTCTAAATCAGGAGAGGAGTGGCTGGAGAGAAGCAGTGCAGAAAGGGATCTAGGGGTGCTGCTTGGCAGCAGGCTCAATATCAGTCAGCAGTGTGTGCCCTCACAGCCAAGAAAGCAAACATTTCCTGGAATGCATCAAACAGCTTCAACAGCCACTCAAAAGAGGTGATTATGCTGCTGTATTCAGTGTTGGTATAGCCTCACCTTGAGTATTTTGTGGTTCTGGGCCCTACAATTCAAAAGGTTGTGAAGGTCCTTGAATGCACTCAGAGGTTGTCACTAAAGCCGGTGAAGGGGCTGGTAGGCATGTCCCATGAGGAGCAGCTCAAGACACTGGATTTTTCTTGTTCAGAGAGAGGAAGGCTGAGGGGTGACCTCACTGCTCTCTACAGCTTCCAGAGAAGGAGAAGGGGAAAAAGGTCCCTCTTTTCCCTGGGACACAGTGCCAGGCCATGCGGGAATGGCTCAAAGCTGCATCCCTCAGAGGAGGTTCCGTCTTGACATGAGGAAACATTTCTTTATCCGGAGGGTGATTAAACCCTGGAACAGTCTTCCTAGAGAGGTGGTCAATGCCCCAAGCCTGTCAGTGCTGAAGAGTAATTTCGACAATGCCCTCAATACCATGCTTGGTCAGCCCTGAAGTGGTGAGGCAGGCATTGACAACTCAGTGATTATCCCTTCCAACTCAGCTCTTCGATTCAATTCCAGTTGTTTCATTTTTATTCGATTTGATTTGATTTG
>NW_008650031.1:6873-12273 GCF_000695815.1 Acanthisitta chloris | reverse complement strand
CCAGTATATGATGAGGAAATCTTTGAGGACATTTCTTTCCAGTCCAGCACTAGGAGAAGGGATGCCATGGGCAATCATGTCCCAGCCTGGGCATTGGCTCTGTCAATTTGTGGAAAGGAGGCCTGTACCTTCTGATGGGGCTGAAAGCTGTGCATCATCTTGAGATCATTTGACTTCCTGAATACATTTACAAAAAGCACTTGGAAACTGTGGTTTTTGAAAGTCTTCTGTGTTCATCCAGTTTAGCTGTGTTTCCACAGGATAGCAAAACCTACATCTCTGACACTAGGAGATCAAAGATCTTGGCTTTAAGATCAAGCCCTCAGTCTGGAGCAGGAGATGCTACAGAACTAAATGGTTGCAAACTATTTGATATGAGCAATACATGTTCATTTCCCTGTGGATTTTTTTTACTCCTTGTACCTAGTTGTAGATATGCCTGAGCCATTTCCTTTGGAATCATGTGTTAAAACACAAGACCCAGAGAACAACAGTACTCCACCAGAGCAGAAGTCTATCTGGCCCAAAACTCTGTCTCCAAAGTGGCCAACCATCAGTGTCTAAAGGAGAGCACATGAGCAGTGTTAGTCTACTTCTGCTGGGGTCCTGGGTATGCCCATAGGCCATCCCTCTCTCCTCCTGTCTCCTGCCAATGGCCCTGGGGGTGTGTTCCAGCTCAGCCTAGGGCCTTGAGTCCCTCCCTGCCTGAGCCACGCTATTGTGGTCTCTGCCCTATGTCCTGGATTGACCTGGGACTTGCACTGCAGAGAGCTGCCTTCCTGGATGGAGTCCTCAGACCAGGACCATAGCTTGTTATGCAGAACTCTGGGCATAACATAGCAGAACTATTCTGTTCTGTTGTGTTTTATTCTATTCTGTCTATTCTATTCCCTATGCTCACCATGAGTCAAATAAGGAGGGGCCTGAAATAACAGGGCTTTTTCATCTTCAGAAACATGTTCAAGGACACAAATCAGAAAGATTACAAGTGGAAAATGTATTTTGTTTTTATATCTGAATTGATTTTATGTCATTTTAGGCTATTTTATGTTTTTTTTCTGAATCAATTTCAGAGCTGATGCTCACAAGCATTAACACAATGCACACATGTAGCCAGGAGCAGGCTGGTGTGTTTTTCAGTTTAGCATGAAAAAACATCCCTTGCAGTCTGGCAAAGAAAAGCCACAGAGCCACAGAGAGCTGCAGCAGAAATACAGGCCAAGCAGTCCCTGCTTCCTGAAGAATGAGGACTTGAAGAATAAGGATTGCTACCGACCACACACAGAAGAAGAAAACAAAGAGGTGTGTGGCACCGTGGGATATTATCCAAAGTAGGGCACATATCTATGACAAGCACAGTTACTGCCTTCCAAAATGTGCTCCGTTAAGCTTCTTGGCCAAAGGTGCTTGAAAAGCACTCTTGTGTCTGCCCCACACTTGTATTGCACTCAGAGAGACCTGAAAAATACCTGCCCCAGATGGGTCAGCAATCCTGGAGCCCTTCCAAGAAAGGAAGGAAGCCTTCCAAGGCGGTTTGCCATAAGCAAGAACCTCTGGAGAAGTGGAGCCAACTGAAGAGTAGAGCTCACTCCTGCTTCAAGCTTGCAGTGGGCAGGAGAGTAAGAGAGAGCCAATGCACAAGTGGTGTCTGGGGGATGCAAGGGCTGCAGGCAAGAGCTGAGTTGGAAGGGCCCAGAGGACCCCTAACAAGGAGCCATTTTCAGTGCTGCAGAGGAAGGCAAAAAACCCTGAGGACACTTGCTAGCTCACCATGGGAGGAAAAACACCTCTCCTCCCTGCAGTTGCAGAGCATGAGAGTCTATCTTCATGGTGTGCATGAGCAACCTGGCCAAAAGGAACTAGAGGAGCCCTGACAAGTGGTCATGCTCAGTGCTGCAATGGAAGACAAAAATCCCCCGGGGACCAATGCCAGTCTGCCCTGGGGGAAAATTTCTTCCTGCCCCCAGTGCTGACAATTGACAATTCCTTGAGCATGGGAGCAATACCTCCCTCTTCCCTGCACAGGTTGGTCACACCTCCCAGGAGATGCTCAAGCCCTATTCTTCCTCAACCTGAAGCCATCATTACACTTCTGGGTCAGAAGCCAAAATGTAGCCAGAGCAATAATCTGAGATGGACAGTGCCAAGAGACCACCATGGAAACAACACAGGCTTTGAAAAACAAGGGGGAGGAGGTGACTCTGGTGTGGTAGAAAGGCTGATTATTTTCAGACCTAGAACATTTGGATCCATGCCCAAAGCATAGCCAGGCAAATTTCCAAACTGTGAAACAGCCCATTGTTGCTACCAGCCTCTCATCCTCTTTCTTCACTAAAACTAAGCTGCCCAGTTGGCTGTGTTTATATGGGATACAAAAAGTGCTCCAACCAGAGGGTAAAACTTTCAGAGTTCATTGATGACTTTAATGTTTCTGAGAGATGTCAACTTCAATTCGTGTGAAAGTGTTCAGAACTTATCCAAAAGCCTGGTCAATCTCTTCTTCCTTTAGGATTTAGCATTTTGAATCTTGAAAGAGGAAGGAATGCGCTAGTCTTGCAATTTTCTACATCAGTGCCAAAATGGGCATATACCTTCAGACTATGTACATAAGGTCATTTCTACCACAGACGTTCATCTGTTTGTGGTGACGCCAGAGGTGAAAGACAGGATTTTGGTTCTCTCTGCATGAACTTTGCAGACATGTAGAGAGCATGCATGATTTCCTCACCATTCCTTCTCATTGCAACAGGGGGCGTTTACTACTACACTGTTGCTGGGGAGGTCTTCCTCTTGGAAAGAAGCACTGAATTGGTTTGTGTTCTTAACCATGTTTTTCCTTGTACTTCAGTAGCCCTTTTCCTTCTTTGTACTTCATCCTTGCTACCTTTTTTGAAAGTGATGGCAGCCCACTCAGCCTTTGTCTTGCTCCTGCTAGTCATCTTCTTATTCCATAGGCCCTCCATGTTCTTACTTGACTGTTTAGTCTTTGTTTGCCTTCAGCCCAGATGCAATTTCTCTCTCTTGACCCTGAGGAATGAGAAATGTATGTAGTGTGGTTTGCTGAAATCACAGAAATACCCTGAGGAATGAGAAATGTATGTAGTGTAGTTTGCTGAAATCATGGAAATATGGTTTCTTATTGGATTGCCAGTGCTAAATAAACTGTCTGCAGAACATGCAAATATGTAAAATATGAGTGGTACAGCCAGGGACGAGTACAATAAATTGCGAACATGCAAATATGTAAAATATGAGTGATACAGCCAGGGACGAATACAATAAATTGTAAGAAAACTACACAGTGCTAAAAACACAATCATGAATACAAGCTTTCTGAATTCCCCAAGGAAACACTTGGTATAGCTGAGTGTTCATGTCTTATCCAATAGACATCCCTATGGTGGGGAAGAGAGGGTTAGCCCATCAACTGATTCCAAAAGTCTGTGATGTTATTCTCCCTAATTTACCCCATTTCTTAAGTTGTTTTTATACTATTCTTTATGTTTTGGTGTAGCTTGAGTGATTCTAGTCATACATACCATTGGTATGGATTGGTGTAGAATTTTCTCACTTTCCTTCTAAAGGTATAGACCAGAAAAATATAGAGTGCATGCTCAGTGAGGGGTGGTCATACCTCGAAGGCAGGTAGCTTTTGGGGTGGATGTGTGTTTTGGTGTTATAATGAGCAAGGTTCATCCACAGGACATGATTTTGCCACAAAATTAAACAATTGCTTGGTCAATAACTAATATATCTGTTGTGTGGCAGATGCTATGCAGTTTATTAGCTGTAGGGTACCATTAAGTTCCCATACTCGGAGTGACTGTAGGGTACCATTAAGTTCCCATACTTTTTTACAACAGAGCCTGGCCCTGGTGTCTCTGCTCTGCCCCACCCTCCATTCTATTTCCCCTAAGGCCAGCACACCAACCTCCCCTAAGTTCAGCCAGCATCTATGGTTGCAGGCTATGTTGCTCAGGTAACAAATTCCTTACATGCCAACCACATTCCACCCTGGAATTTTCCTTACCATTACAACTTCTCTTAGGATGCGGATATAACTTTAGCCTCAGTAATTTTTTCCCAGTAATTCTACTAATTCTTCCACACTCTGTGACCTGTTCATGCCTCCAGGAACATTTACCCACTCCCATATTTCCAGGCTGGAGTGGAAACCCATGGCACCCCAACTGATGTTGTTCTACGTATTTCTACAGTGTAGTTCTTCATGCAGGATTCTTGATGTTGGGTCTAACTCTCTGTCAGGGCTTCAGCTGCTATGGAATATGGGGACTGTGGAAATAGATCATGAGATACAGCTTTTTCTGGTTCATGGATGCTATGAAATCCGAAATATGATGTGGATAAGGAACCCAAAATTTCTTGAACAATGGTTTTCTACAACCTAAGTTCAAATAATCTTACCATGAACTTCATTCATTCATACATTTGATGGCATCAAATGGTTTTGGGGTGTTGTTTTATTTTGATTGGTTTGTGGAGGTTATTCTAGGTAGGTGATGATGCAGTAAAGATGTCCCACCAGTTGTTTCTTCCCAGGAACAATAATGACAACTAGGTTTGTACCAGTTGTGTTTAGAAAGGCTCTACACAATTTTGTGCAACTTACTTCTGTTGTTGAATGGCCATCCCTATAGCCTTCCTCAATCTCTCATACACAAAACATAAAAACACAACTTAAAATGCCGTAGGACCTTGCCCTGTTTTGTGGCAAGGGCACATAGAACAAGGAAGAATGACTTGAAACTGAAGGAGAGTAGGTTTAGACTAGATATAAGGAAGAAATTCTTTACTGGTGGTGGTGGTGGGCACTAGAAGAGGTTTCCCAGGGAAGTTGTGGATGCCCCATTCCTGCAAATGATACTTATGCATGGAAACAAAGTGCAAGCTAAGGCTTGAAGAAAGTCCAAATTAAAAGAGAAACATGAGTAGTAAAAGAACATGGATAATAACTGCATGGTAATCAGGAAATTAAACCAAGGGCTTGAGGAAACAAGTTTAGAAAGTTGCAATTTTGTGACCCCTGTAAGTTTAGAAAGTTGCAATTTTGTGACCTCTATGATTGGGCATTGCTGGTCTAATAGATACAGAGAATCCGAGAGGGTAGATTTAAATTAGACAGTAGGAAGAAATTCTTCACTGTGAGGATGGAGGCACTGGAACAAGTTGTCCAGAGAAGCTGTGGATGCCCCATCCCTGGAGGTGTTCAAGACCAGGTTGGATGGGGCTTTGGGCAACCTGGTCTGGTGGAAGGTGCGTCCGCCCTCCTATGGCAGGGAGTTTGGAACTAGGTGATCTTTAAGGTCCCTTCCAACCCAAATCATTCTGTGACTCTATGACTAGCAAGGCAAATGTAAAAGCTGCTCTTGGCTCAGCAGA
>NW_008650031.1:0-6802 GCF_000695815.1 Acanthisitta chloris | reverse complement strand
TCTTTCCTATGTAGCTATCTGACTGCTGTACCAATCCTGTTCCACAAGACAGTGATCAGTTATTCCAGCATGGAAAATTGTGGTCAAGCATTATCTGTCAGGATTCATAAGGATTTTTGTTTAGAAAAAATGTTGGAAAGGAAGAGAGGCAAGTTACAAGAGTTCTTACAAAGCTGATAAGTAAAGCCATTCTCTATTTCTCATTAAAAGTTCTGGGCATTTTTAAGTACAGCTTAAGTAAGCCCAGTTTCACAACAGTCTTACATTTTCCCACCTTTCTTGAACAGTTTTCTGTTGGCCATGAATCTGCTACTGTCTGTGACCTTTACAACTTTTCTCAGATTCCAGCAGCCCTCATCTGAACCTCGCTCGACAAACCACAGTACGTGTCAAACTATCAGGATAAGATAACATGAAGATCCTATTCTTGATAAGGCAATATCAGTACGTGTCAAACTATCAGGATAAGACAACATAAAGATCCTATTCTTGATAAGGCAATGCTAGCATATAATCTAAATTGGACTCTTCATCGGTCTTCTTCTCAAGCAATACTCAGAATTTGAAGAAAATAAATTGTATGCACCTGAATTATTCAGAATTTGCTTTGATATATTGACAGAATCAAGCAATTTTTTTCCAAAGCACATATTTTCAGTCAAGACCAGACACCAAAAAGTTATCTCCTTGCTATACTATCAGCTGACATGTGTACCTCTCAGCTCAACATAAACTCAATCTCTCACAAGGTAAACCATTTTGTCTGCTTTAGGAATATGTCAAGATAAGGCATCTGAAACACTTTATAATGGAAAAATGTCTTAAATTTTTTTAGATATTGTGACTTGGATTTATATGTCAACTTTGGGATAGGGAGAAGCACCACAACCATTTTTTCACTTACCCAGATGAAACATCTGATTTTCAAGATTAAGTCTGCCAGTCATCAGTTGTGGGCACTGGCTCAGCTGTCTAGAGGCACTGCAATAATTCTACAGTAAGTGACTTTTATTTCTGGGTATTTGTTGGTTTTTTGCTTTGGTTTGTTGTGGGTTTTTTTTCCCCAGCAGTATGTCATTAAACCTCTGAATCCATACAAGATAGGGGATTGTTCAGGGCATTATATAGCTAGAGCACTATAATTTTAAATTTAAATGTCTGTTCTCTTGCACAGATGGCAAAGGATTTTCATCCCTAGAATATACAAATGGGATTATTATGTTTTTAAAAAGGAACTTAGAACTTTTTGAAAGTGACCATGAGCAAGTATAGAACCATATTTAATGAAACAATTATTTTGGACTTAATGTTATTACCTTTCAAATGAATGGGAAAATTCCTTCAAATGTGAATAGCATAAGATCAAACATTTAAATATTCCCTTATTTATTTCAAATATGTGTGCAGCATGCTAACTGGAAAGATGAGGTTGTAATTTATTTCAAAGAATTCCACAAATATGGGGCACAGACTTTCCAAAGCCAGCCCTTCTTGGAATTAGCTGAAATACACTGACTTTAGACCTGACCAATGACTAGGCGTATTACCTGTTTGGTTAGATAATTAGAAAAATCCTCTACTTAATGTTAAATCTAGTGACAACAAACTGCTAATTATTCTCTTATAGATTCATCTGCAGCTCTCTTAAATATCAACTATTTCATGTTTCATCTATCTCCCATCTTATGTCCAGTACACAATGCTGACCCAAGACGGAGTGTCCCTCCTGCAATGTTGCCTGTCTTTAAAACCCTAACTACTGTGGCTATATGAATAAATACTACATGAATTACATTTATTCTAAGAATTTGCAAAATTTTTATTTCTCAACAAAGAAAAATACTTAATATCTAATATGTACATAATTCAGAAAGAATCTGTATGAGACTGTTTTATTGCTGCCTCACAATACCTACTTGAAGGAAACACTCTCTTTAGTGGAACATAGAAGAAAGGCTGACTAAGTGAATAGGAATCTGCATGTATAAATAGTTATTTATCACACAAATTACATGTGACATCAAGCACTATAGGAAGCTTATTTGCTAATAAAACTTTAACAAGGAAAAAATACATGTGAGAAAAATACAGTTTATTGTTTAAATATATTCTCCAGTTTAATAAAGTTCAAAATAATGTAGAAATGTTGAAGTTCTAGTAGATTTAATTAGCCATATTAGCCCTACTCTGTGAACCAAATGTGTACTCCTACACAGTTAGTCATCTACCTTTGGTGTTGGTAGACATACACCCCTGTATTTCCAGAACCACCTAGGAAAATTGGACTTGAAGGAATGTTTGACATTAAAAAGACAATGACTGATAGCATCTAATACTTTCTTATAACTGGTTTTTAATGCCACTTCTGAAAACAGGGAACATCTGAAAAAGAAAATATGAGAATTGTATGTGCAAAGTGCTGGCAAGTGCTGTGGTGGATTTTCCTTGCATTTTTCAGTCTTCAGAAATTATGGAAAGTAGACTGAATTGTGTTTTCCAATGGAATTCTGGCAGTTGAATATTGCACCTACCGAGGAATTGTATTTCTGCACTACTATACAAATTTTAGGATAATTTTTTTTTAACCAGAGATATTTAGTCTTTCTAGGCATTCTTTTTTCAAATTTGGCTAAAGTGCTTCTAATGCAAATGGGACTGAAAATTTGCCAATGATATTTGAAATTCAGAAAATTGAATTAATTTGAATAATTTTAAGCATGAATTAGTGTCAGAGATCCTAGTTAGTGTGTAGACTTGCAAAGAGTTCTCATTCTTTTCTAGTTACAGAGATCCTAGTTAGTGTGTAGACTTGGAAACGAGTTCTCATTCTTTTCTAGTTCCCTTTACTTCTTAGCTTGTGTATATTATCAACATGATTTATTTCTACATGACCTGGATTTTTAAGATCCATCTTTATTACAGCCAAATAACCAGTAGTAATTTTTTATCTATTAGCAGTATGTTTTTATATATTTTTTTTTGTAGGTAAAAACATCTTGCTAAACATGTAAAGTAAAGAAATTAATCTTGCTTCAGCTATAATCACAAGTATTTGTGATGAAATTTTCCTCTGGAAATCTATACTTTGCTCATATAAAAATATTCATATCTAACTAATACCACAGATTAAGGGAAAAATATCAAAATAAGTTGGATGGCCTAGATACTGCAGTCTGGGATATGACAGGATCTACTGGTGTTAATATTACCTAATGAAGACTGAGGCTAGAAATTGGCAGATGTTGAAATTACTGTTATTAATATATCTAATTTCAGCACAGAAATGAAGAACCATTGTGTACTTTCTAACCAAGAGCTTGGGTTTTAAGGGGTTCTCAAAAGAAAGTCTTGTGCTACCTACTTATGATGTCTCAGAGCAGAGAGTGAAAACAGCAAGTTGTGATCAAATGTTTTATTATGCTAAGTAGGACAATAGCCTCCCTGGAAAGAGCTTCTCTATCCATTTTTATTTGTACAATGGTACACAGGTTTTGAACTCCATCATCCTTTTAATTTCTCCAGCTTTAAGCCGTAGAAACAACCAGACTTTTGGAATATGGTTAATTTTTGCCTAGCTTCTGCTTGCCTGGCATTGTGCTTTGTCTTCTCTTTGTGCTTTGTTTCTTGGCTTCCTTTTCTTCTTCTAGAAGAGAAGCTCCTCCTTGGTTAATTTTTGCCTAGCTTCTGCTTGCCTGGCATTTGTGCTTGCCTTCTCTTTGTGCTTTGTTTCTTCGCTTCCTTTCCTTCTTCTAGAAGAGAAGCTCCTCCCTTCATGATAAAAACTTGCTTGAAAAGCTATTGCATTCAGTAAAAGAGGCTGTCTAGACTTCAGTGGAATTAGAGAAGGTCTCCTGCAGGGAGCAGAAGACTCAGTTGCCTAGCTTCTGCTTGCCTGGCATTTGTGCTTGCCTTCTCTTTGTGCTTTGTTTCTTCGCTTCCTTTCCTTCTTCTAGAAGAGAAGCTCCTCCCTTCATGATAAAAACTTGCTTGAAAAGCTATTGCATTCAGTAAAAGAGGCTGTCTAGACTTCAGTGGAATTAGAGAAGGTCTCCTGCAGGGAGCAGAAGACTCAGATGCCAGTGAGAGCTCTTTTGGAAGCTCTTCCCAGTTCTTCTGTTTCTCCAGAAAGCATGGCAACACTGCAACAAGCAATGAAACACCTTTTTCTGACAAATTAAACATACAGACTATGCAAAAGGAGACCTTGTAACTTCTGCTTGTTGGAAGAGATCTTCAAGCATCTAGAACAGGTCAATGAAAATATTCATCAGGCAGTTTTGAAGATGATCACTGAGACTGGTATGGGCTGCAGCATCTGCTTCAAAAGCAAGGGGAATATTGCTGATATTACATTAATATAAGTTGATGTAGAAATGTACTGAAGATTTGAAGGGAAAATGTATTATTTCCTTCAGGCTGTAAATCCCTGTAAAAAAACCCAAACAAACCAGAGCTCCCCCTCCATTCTCTTGCACTTCCTCAGAAGAGCTATCTAGGTCAGTACTGGTTTGGAATCTTACTCTGGGACCTGGAAGGCAGCTATAGACTCCTGACTCTTCTATGGACTCTGAGCCTCTTCTGCCAACTCAGCTGTTTGCTGTACACCTGCAGGTAGGTGCTTTTTGCTCCTGCAGTTCTGCTTGGAGAGAGCTAATGGAAAGAGCTGAAGTTGTGAATCCTACCCTCAGGAGGAGAAGACACGGCTGAGGCTCTCACAAGTCACTGTGAGCTGCCAAAACCCTGTCCGGCTGTTGTTGACTAATCCCATTGGATTTGGTTGATCAAAGCTATTACTTTTATCTAAGAAAAAATGATTTTTTACTTTTTACTCTACTTCGCTTGTGTATTTCTGATTTCTCTTCACTCTGTTGTCTTCAAGCCCACTTATTTTTATACTGTGAAATTGTTGTTAACTTACGGGGAAAATTAATCCATATATCACTCCTCCCTTTTAACTGTATCCATTTTTATTCTTCCAAATCCTCCTCTTAAATTGATTTTGCATGTTGTTATCCTGTTTGATGTTATTACAAGGGAAGTAATTTGAAGTCTAGTAATTTTGGAAAGTCCTGGCATGTGCTGGAGACTAATGGACCTACTTCCAACGTGTTCAGTTCAACACCAGTCCTGCAATGTGAAAATGTAACTTCCTTTCCCAAGTAAAGGAACACCAACTCCACCTCGTTTAAATAGGACTGGAGTTTGCTGAGGACACTGCAGGATTTGACAGCTGGTGATGAACAGATGACAGATTTACAACTGAAGTTATTATGTGGGTACATGTAATTTACCCCCTTTATAAAGTAGCTCCCATTTTTACAACTTGATAGAAAACACTGGTTGATTTGAAAAGCCATCTGGACATGACCCTGGGCAACCAGCTCTACGTGGCCCCGCTTGAGCATGTGGGGTTGGACCAGGTGGCCTCCCAAGGTCCCTTCCCACCTCAACCATCCTGGGACTCTGTGAACATCCAGACATATTCCCCAGTTTTGCCTGAATGTTCAGCCATGAAATATCCTTTCACAAAGGTTTTTGTCTCTTAACCTCCCAGTTAATCTCTTTAATGTCTCCATTGTTTTAAGCATTCTGCAATTATTGGGTAATGCTTTGTTGCAACAGAAGTCTAAAATGTTGCTGATTGTGCGGGAGCCATTGGGCACTTCCATTTTGGCAGAGCCATATACATGGCAAATCAATTAGTATCATATAAATTTTAACAATCGAAGAAAGACCTTAAAACTAATTATGTTTCAGTGTACTTTCTGGACCATTGACTACAAAGGTAAACAAATTTTATGCACACTGCTGTAAAAAAACCCCAGAACACTTTTCTGCCTATGTGAATGTTTTATTTGTATTACTTTTTGAGCAGTCGTTGTGCTGCTGTGGCCTTCACAGGCTTTGACACGAGTTGGCCAACACATTGACCTGCATGTGAGCTGTGTGCAGGCGAACAGTGAAATCATATGGCTGCCAAGGCCTATGGCTTCCATCGGTGTTTCGTTCACATGGTGAACACTTAGGGAAGCTCTAGTTGAAGTAATTAGTTGGTGAATCCTTTGGCCTGAGCAAAGCCAGGACAACCTTGTGGGCAAGAGGAAGACTAAAAGCTGTCCCAGGAAGATGGAAGGGAGGTAGGGAGCAGGTCCCAGAGTGTTGAGGATGTGATCCAGCATGGTCCTACGTGCCTCCACCGCAGTGCGCCTCCTGCCTGCCCCGACCACAGAGCCACACCACATGGTGGAGAGCCACCCATGCTGCTGATACGGCCGCTCGTCTTCGTCATTGTGGTATGGCCATCACAAGTTCTGTTTCCATCTCGTGCTTGTCAGAAACCATCAGCCATCATGGAAGGAATAAGAACTATGTTTGCCGCTAGACATGGAGACACCCGGTAGACACAACTCAAAGGACTGACTTGCAGAGATGTGTCCTCCACCAGACCTCAGTGCCTTCTAGCGCCATGGGGATGGCGCTGCCATGGTCCCAGATGGCATCACCAGAGGGGCACACCCCTGCGCCACAGCTCCCACAGGTCCTTGCCAAGGCAGCCCCAGCCTTGACATGGCACCAAGGCTGGCATTGGAGCGCCATGATGGGGAGGTGTGAGCCACGCCCCGAGGAGCCTCCTCCAATGGGGAGCCTGGCTGCTGGGCCTCGCCTCGCCCCATTGGCTGGTGGAGGTGGGCGTGGCCTCCATCTTTCAGCAGATGCAAATGAGGGCTCACCCATCATCCCATGCGAACCAGGGGAGTGATGCTGGCTGGTCACGTGGTGATGGGTGTCACCAGGCTCCTCC
>NW_008650030.1:17267-47127 GCF_000695815.1 Acanthisitta chloris | reverse complement strand
CGGCTCCATCCCCCCCGCGTCCCGCCGAGGGGCAGGGCTCGACTTCTACAGCGAAGGATTGAGGTATCAGAGGATTTACTTTGCCGTCGACATTAAAAGGGCGATCAGAGTCGCGGTGTTACCTGATGTGGGTGGGCAGGACCAGATCCCTCTGCTGAGAGATAGCCAGGCTATCCCCCTCGTTCCCCCTCCATGCAGATGGCCAGTTGATGTGAAGGCTTCAGGAATGGGTGAGGAAGGATGGAAAGCCCTTTTAGAAGGTCGAGGAGGCAGCACTTTCTTGTCTCGAACTTGCTGCTGGCTTTCCCTATATGCCATTCAGTTTGGAGCGATGCTAAATAGTTTTGCAGCATCTGGCTGTGAGGCAGCCAGCTCACACATAGAGCACAACTCACTGTATCTAAATCCATGGCTAATTCCTTGTCTCCTTTTGTGGAGGGCAGGAGAAAGGATGTTGCCTACCCTGCTATTACTGGAAGCCACAAATTGAATGCTTGAGTATTTGACTTGGCAAATAAACCCGGTCATGTATCATTCTCAACTTAATCCTCATTAGTCCTTCTTTTGAAAAATGAATGAGAGAATAAGAGCAAGAGCAAGAAGAGGGAGGGAAAAGACCACTGAAATAACAACTAGTAGTTTGTAACTTTTATAAGTAATATTGTCTTACATTATTCCTAGAAGGGGGTTGATTTCCATAGAAGAGTGTCTGTGCTATATACCAGTGTGGAGAGGCAGAAGTCCCTCAAACACTAGGAATGCTGTTTGCTTTTTTTATAACAGGATTTGGGTGCCTTCCCTGGGTTTAACTGGAATCCAAGGTGAAGGATGGAGGATAGGTTTGGAAGGAATTGCGTCTATGCAATGAGGTCCCTTTGGTGTCCCCCAAAGGAAGTTGCTGTAGGTGTTGTTCACTGAGCTGAATTTGGGGCAGCAAGAGGAGGTTCGGTGTGTGCAGTTGCTATACCTGTTGCTCCACATGCTCAGGAACCTCGGGCAAGAAGGGTTGGTTTGCAAATCCCAAGAGAGTTGCGGATAAATCAGTCTCGAACTCGGAAGCCTAAATCCCAAACACGTTGCACTTCAGTTGCATGTGTGACGTTGTTATGAGCACTACGTAAAAGCAGGCAATGAGGTGGGGTGAGAAAGCAAAGAGTGGTCTTTTCTCAGTCCTCCCATTTCAGCTCAGTATCTGTTTCCTCTGGCCTTGGCTCACTGTGTGCCGTGCCTGGGTCTGCGGGAGGCGGCGGAGCTCAGCTGGCGTCACCCACACATAAGTCATGCTTTGCCTCACTGCATGTCCATGCCAGTTGATTTGTGGAGCTGTGCAGAGGAAGAGAGGCCTCCAAAGGATAGTCCTGGAGGATTGAAAGCTTTTGGTCAGTACCTTTAAGTGGTGGTGCTACCAAAGAGGCTGGGACAAAACACTGCTGAGAAAGTGCTGTGCAGGTGAGACCTGGTGGCAGTAGTTTCTGATTTCCAGGGGACATACAATCCCTTCATTTCTGCTTTGCTTGCTATGCACCTAGTATATGGATAGAAATAAAACTAAATTCAAGACTTAATAGGACAGTAATCATTTGCCATGGGAAAAAGAAAAGTATTTGCTGTCGTCGTCTTGAATTAAATATTAATATTTATTAATATTAAATATTAAGGTGTATGGTGTGATCCCCTACATGCAGTTTGGGGTAATTTTGTGGTAAACTCCATGAAATGCATGTGCTTGTTCTTGTTTGTAATGTAGATCCAGAGCAGCTATTTTTGTGGCTTAGGAGAGTTAGGAATTGGAGCCTAATTGTGCATAGATACTGGTGCTTTGCTTGTTCTTCCCTGGTTATCTTTGTGCTAGGAAGGATGCATCACTTTGCTGAAGTAGGTCCCTCTCTGATACTGCCCACTGCTCTCTCTCTCAAGAGCAGCAGCACGAAGGGGACTTTTCACCTTTTGCCTCCCCCACCCATTGCCCACCTTCACTGAGCCAGCGACTGTAAGATCTTAGCAGACAAATGGCTTTTTCACTTTTAAAAACTTTATATTGTTTGGGAGCTGATTCACTAAACAAGCAAGATTTTAATCCCGTGGCCAGTGTCCTTGCCCAGACCCAGGGTTTGAATTTCAGGGTGCAGAAAATTAGATGTCCCTTCCTCCCATCCTGAGCATGAGCCATTGTTGCATCCCAGTTGTCTCCTCTGACAGGCAGGATCCCACCAAATCGTCCTTGCCTTCCCCTTGGCTCGGGTGGCAAAGGCACCCAGGCGCCTTCCGCTGCCTCCCTCCTCTGCTGTGCTGTGTCTGCCTCTCCTCTTCCCTGCTGCCTTTGTGATTCTCCATTCGTGGCAGTGCTGTCCCCTTCTCCCATGGGTTCCTCTTCCAAATGATGCCAGTTTCAGTCCCGCCCTACTCCGCATTCACACCTCCCTTGGCAGCAGTGCCCTCTGCAATTCGTCGCCCCTGAGATTTTATTCAATTAGTGTGGAAGGGAAACAGCACAAGGCTCGTTACCTGGCTGTGCTGTCTCCTTTGTATCCCTCCTCTCTGTTCAGTCTCTGAGTGGCTGGGAATGGATCGTTTCAGTGAAACTCTGGGTTAACAGTCAAGGGCAGAAATTATTATAATAAAATCATCCTGTTCTACTTGGTGTTCCCTCACGTTTGTTTTTAAGATGTCTGAAGACCATTAATCAACAAGTAAGTGCATGATGCCTTGGGTCGCAGTGTTCCAATAATTCATAATTAGAACTAAGTGTTTAAGGCTGCGTGATCCACCTTTTAAAAGCAAGATGAAGAGATCTTTTGCCAACCATCCCATTAGAAAAAGGCTTCTGGTCCATGAAAGGAGATGAAATCAGGGAATCATTGAGGAATAATTTTGTAAATTGTCTGCTGACGGTCAGTTGCTGAGGCAGCTGTACCCCTACAGCTGGAAAGCAATTACTAGCAGCAATTTTTTCTTTAAGCAAATAAATGCCTTTATGTGAGATACCTTTACCCAAATTCAAATAGGAAAGGAGTCTGCCTCAGATACTGTTCCTTTTTGTTGCTATTTGATCTTTTTTGAGAGTTGGAGTGTTATCAGGATTAAAATGAAAAGTCGTAATAAAATAAATGGCATGATGAGTAATGCATGCCTTGGTCCAGAAGAGCCAAAATTAGCATCCTGCCCAGCCAGGCAGGGACAGGAGGTGAGATGAGGATGACTTTGAAGGGACTGGATGCAGATTTAAAAGTCAAATGGTATTTTACCCTGCAGGGGCAGGTATCACTTCACACAGGTTCTCACAGGCAGATACTCTAAGGACTTTTGAAACAGGCAGGTCTTTAATGTCACAGCCCTGATTTACCTCCCCATGAGTGTCACAAACAGCCTGTCCAGCATCTTCATGTGTGTGGGACCCTGATGGCTGTGAGGGCATAGTGGTGTCATCATGGCCAGAGCACATGCTGAAGATGGGATGTGCACAGCCTGGTACAGGATGGGGCTTTAGGATGGATGTGCAGTTGCAGCTCCAGATCCAGCTGGGTTTGCTTGGCATCCATTGCCCACTGAGGCTCCAAGCCCCTTCTCAATTTCCTATGCAGGAACCTGGTGTCAGGGACATAAATCAGGGGAAGTAAAATGGAGATAAATCACATAAATAGGGTTCTGTGCCTATAAAATCTATATTTTGGGTTTTGAAAAAAAAAAAAGCCAGATCAGAGCAAATGACACCAAGACATCATCATACAGAATAGTTTAATTGTCAAAAAAATGCATAAGTAAATTTAATAATACCTACAGCAGCAGTTGCTTCACAGAAAACTCATTTAAGTGAAGAAATACACACAAAAGAAAAATTACATCCCTTGCCTGCCAAAGGGATGTTAATGGTGAGCCCTGTGGGAACAATAAGAGTTAATAGCATCAATATTCTATACCTCAGTTTACACCAAAAAAAAAATCTTTGCACTCAGTTGCCATTTGTGTCATGGCATTGA
Source organism: Acanthisitta chloris (assembly GCF_000695815.1). NCBI lineage: Eukaryota > Metazoa > Chordata > Aves > Passeriformes > Acanthisittidae > Acanthisitta > Acanthisitta chloris. The sequence goes on along the minus strand of NW_008650030.1, from coordinate 43,150 downwards.
AGGTTCCTGGATGTGGCCTAAGGCTGTTTTGTGTTAGAAACTGCATAAACATGCAATAAAAATGCTTCTCATCCTGCTGCCAAATTTTTACCAGATAATAAAAATGAGTATCAGTAATGCTGATCAGCAAATAAGCAAGCAAAATAGGTGCACCATTACCTAAATTAAATCTCAAGCTGCCTAGAAGAAATCTCAGGCAAATGGGAAGAAATAAATCTCAGACATAATAGGAATCTCTTAATACTTGTCTTAGCTAATGTCATACATTAATCCTATGAAAATAGCCTTGGCTCACTGTTATGTGCACTTTTAAAACCACGATGAAGTAGGACATTTTTTAATAACCTGTGGTATCAGTAGAACTTGTGTGTCACTGCAGCTGAGGCAGACGTACCCTGGGTTTTTCATACTTGTTGATTTTCCAGGGAGATGAAAGCATGAATGGCTTCATCAGCTAGATCTTTGATTTCCTTTCTGTGGTGCCTAAGCAGAAATCCTGTGTACGAAGCCAGGGGAATATTTCTTCCTGCCTGAGGTGTCTGCTCTCCCATTAATTGAGAGTAGTTACAATAACCTCACAAGTCCCCAGAAATACAGCGCGTTTCAGCTGCTGTAAGAGAGATTCGGATTAGATACTGATGGGGCAAATAAATGCAATGGTGCTGAAGGCTGGACAGTCCAGGGAGGCAGTGGTGATCTCCCAGGAAAGGTCAGACAAACATCTCTGTGGCAGGGTGAGCTGCAGCTGCTGACTGCGCTTTGGGGTGGCACAGCGAGACTGGGTGACCCCATAAAGCTCCTCCTGGGCCCTGGTTACCTGTGTCTCTGGCACCTTGTGCAAAGGCTCTTTGTCCTCTGCTGTGACACCTGCCAGTATCAGTAAACCCTCATGTCTGTCTGTGCTGTAACTGTGCTTGTGGCTGTAGCTGCTGGCAGCATTGGGAGCACAAGGATCTGGCCAAGCTGGAAACGTCAGGTGCGGTTCAGAGACCAGAACTGGAGCCTGTGTCCTAAACTGCTTGCAAATGTTATTAAGCTGGCAGCATCTTGCATCCTGCCTGCCAGAGAATGGGCTTTGGACAGAGCTGTTTTGGACTGGATAATCCGAGGAAGGAATATAAAGCCATCAGCCCTTTATTTCAGAGTGAAAGAATTAAAGAAAACCAAAAGATTGGGATAAACATGCACAAAATTGTAACTGTAAGAGCTCCTTTGCTCAGTCCACTATAGTATAAAAAAAATTAGAAATATTAGTTAATTAATTTCAATATATTACATTATATAGAATCATTAAAATAGCACAAATAATTAAATTATTATTAAATAGATAACATTTGCTACGTATACACTGCTTAAAACATATAATTTCTAAATAAAATATTTGAAACATATTTTACCCATATATACAAGGATAGCCTAAATGCTGAGTAACAATCAGTGGGAGAGTCTTGCTGCTGAAGTCAGTGCTGACTGGGACCATAAGAGTAGCTGCTCAAAGAGGTCTGTGAGGTATCAGCACTGTGTTTCCATCCAAGCATAGCAGGACTGTGCAGTAATCTCAGGCCCAGAAGGAAAGTCCACCCAAACAAACCCTACCCAAACCCCTCCAGGGAAGGGAACCCCTTGCAGGACAGGAGATGGGGATGGACAGGGAGATAACGGAGTCACCACTTCCCATGAAAATACAGATGCCAAGAAGCCCAAATAAAACCGGGTCCCAAAATGCAAAGCACTAAGCTAAATGAGCTAGGGAAGGGTCCTTCCCCATTTCCCAACTAGGAATTACCAAGTGCAAAGATACAGGGGCACTACACTATCATGCTCATGTACCGATGGAGAAGTTATATGTGAGAGAAAGTCATTTACTTAAGATCACACTGGAAGTAGTGGCAAAGCTGCACACTGGTGACAAGAGCCCTAAGCTCCAGCAGGTACCTTTCTTCTGAGGAGGCATGTACAGTGTGATTCTTCATCACAAAAAAAATCTCTGTGTCTCTACCACTGCTGAACATCCACATAATCAATTTTCACTTGTAGTCCCCTGATCTGTTGGAGTGGTATTGCTGAGACCCTCTGTAGGACATGCCAGAAGCCATGAACTATCACCTTCAGGCTCTACAGACAAGTATGAATTCAGCTCCCAGAGAGGCTCTGCAAGGAGGATGACTTACGGGCTCCTCCAGCAGACAGCAGTAACCAAGCATGGGGCTTTCAGTGCAAGGACTTCTTTAAACCCTGTGGTCCAGTGGCACAGCACAGACGTCTAAGCACTTCTGTCCCTTCAGGTGGAGAGGCTGCCTTGCAGCTCATGGCTGCTCCCTGTCCCTGCAGCACACTGGCACTCACTCTTAGCATCCCAGGCCTTTTTGTATTCAAGACATTTTTGGCAGCCATCTTAACCTTTATTAGATAATGAAAGATATTATCTGAGAACTAAGAGGCAGATTTTAGAAAGACCTTAAGTAACCAAAAATTCAATTTTCAGTTGGCCAACCAACACACTGAGCACTAATATAGCAATGCAAATTCCACTGTTGCGTGTGTGGAAATGCAGGTTGCTGCTGAGCTCTTCCCAGGAGATTGCTTGGATCAGATGCCCAAGCCTGGAAGCCCTGAGCAGCCATGCTCTGCAGAAAAGGAGACTGGCCTGTCCTCTCTGTTGCAGAGTGGTAACAGCATCAGTTTGCAGTCACTGCTGCTGCCCCAGAGCTGAAGCAGTCCCAGTGTAACACAGACTCCCACCCTGCCACTAATTTCACAGTTGTGCCTGTGGCTCATTGCCCACTTGGGTTGTTCAGAAGAGCTGCTCTGGGGGAAGGCTGTACTTGAGTGCTGTGCTAACTTCCATAGGGAGAGGAGAGGGATGTGTCTTATGTATTACACACTGTGAGCAGCTTAGTGCAAGCTTTTTTACATCTCACAGTCGGGAGATGATGATGTGTGGTGCTACACGTTCAGTTCGAAAACCTCAGACCAGTAGGAGAATATTTCTGAAGTTTTAAACATTTCAGAAAGTTTAAATCCATCTGACACAATAAAAAGTCTAACAGGGGTATTTCAGACTCCATAAGAGGCATTTTTTAATGTCCTGCTGTGCATGGCTTCATCTTCCCTCAGTCTAAGGCTTTCCTAGCATAAATGCAGCTGTTAATTATATTCAGGACCTTGTGGACAATTTAGTGCAAGTTTGGGATGATGTGTATTGAACTAGACCAAACTTTGGATGGAAAAGCACAGAGAAAACGAGACCACCCTCTAGTGTCTGGAGAGTCCTGGGCAGGAAGCTAAGAGCAAAAAGAACACCCAGCAGTAAGAGTAAAAAAAGGTATGAAAGACAGTAAAATAGAAGGGCTAAAAAGAGTGCATAAATGGGCTATAAATGCAACCTACCAGTTGTTTCAAATTTTGAAACAAGGTTCCTGGTAGTCAGATTTCAGTGATTTGCTTTGGTAATTCATGTTATTTAATTATCTTCATAATAAGGAGGATGCAGAAGGTGGGAGCACGCAGATAGAATCTGCTAATGAAAGCAGTTGAGTGACTTTGGGGTGGAGGGCAGCACTGACAAATGGCCTGGATGAGGAGTGGGGGAGGTGAGCTGGGTCAAGGCCCTGCAGAGGGTTTGTGGTTTGAGCCACTTAACAAGAACCACCAGTTTTTGCACTTTAGTTCTGCCACTGAGGCACTTGGCCTGGGGAAAGGAGCCCTAAGCTGATATGGTACTTCTGTGAAGGTGGGAAAATAGGGTTCAAAATCCCTAGAGCCTACTATGCAGTAGCAAGCCTTGAGCAGTAGGCTGCAAGGTGTTTTTGGAAATGGAATTTTCCATTTCTTCTACTGACAGTGGGTCACTGGGCAGGAGGGCTGGCACTGATGGCTGGGTGCAGGGGCCTGCAGGGGACTGTATTTCACACCCCTGGGCAAATTTTAATGTGGGGATAAATTGTAAAGGTAAGAAGTCCACCAGTGTTCCGCTCTGGAGAAAGTAGCCTGAATTTGCCAGCTCTTATCAGAGTCTTGTGTAGCCAAAAGCTGCTTTGCTGCTGCAGAAGGCTGAGCTGGGCTCGGGTGCTTTACCAGACCCATGCCTTTAAGCAAGTCCCTTTAATATTCCTCCAGTATGTTTGTGCACCTGAGCAGTACCACTCACACTGAGCCTTGTGTGAATGGCAGCATAAATACAGTCACTAAATCTTTGTTGATGCTCTTTTAAAGGGAAAAGAAAAATCCCTTGACTCTGACATTTACCATAGACATTATCTGTTCTCTGACATTTGGGCATAGAAATCGAGGTCAACCAAATTTCTGTTCTTAACTTACCCCACTGTATCAGACAAGATATGAACTGACTGGCCAACCCTTTCTCCAAATAGCAGTGCACTTGCCCCTCACTCCCAGCATGTGAGTCAGGAAGACCAGTAGTTACTTCAGTGATGATGAACTGAACCTCAAGAGAATAAATGAGGCATCCTTGACAGTGTGGCAGAGCAGGGAACCGAATGAGGGGCTCATATAGCTCCCACAGGCGTTTAGGAGATCTGTGTGCACCAAAGCAGCAGCAGTGTCTCCACACCAGCTGTGCATGGTCAGCAGTGGCTGTTGTGGCTGTGCAGCTGCACCCTCAGCGAGGAGTTCAGGTGGTGGCTGTGACTGTGTGGCTGGTGCTGTGTGTGCAGGCAGGAGCACTGTGTGGCTCAGGAGCTGCCAGTTCCTGCCAGCAAGGATGGAGGGGGATGCTCCAGGTGCTTTCCTGAGGCTGGGTGGTGGTGGTGATGCTATTATCAACATCTAGGCATGGCTTTAAAAGGACGAGAATCAGGACAAGGTTTGCATAACTGCTTTGAAGACAGGTCACCTGAAGCAGTATTAACAGTGGCTTTTTGTGTCTACATTAGCCCAGTGGGGAATGGATGAACAAAAACAATATAACCCTGCTCTGGGCTCAGTAGCTGGGTGAATAAATGTAGGAGGAAATGGATGACCACAGAGCTGAGAAACTGGGGGTTAAGACAGAAGGTGAGGCAGAGCATGAAAAGCAGAGGGTTTGCCTGATCTCCTTCCACTCCCTTTTTCTTTGAGAGGGGACTTGAAATGGCAGCATGTGCTGCAATGAAATTTTTATTTCTGAGAGTGACAAAGATATATTTATGATTGCACTAGATACTCATGTCTGCCTGACCAATTTATTAAGACAAACAGCTCTGAACAAGAGAGCTTACATAGTGCTCCTTTAACTTGGCATGTAGCAGTTTCAGTCAGCCAGCACTGCAGGGTAATCTCAGTGCTGAACAGATTGCAGACCAAACTCTTTGTAATCCAGAGCTTGATCCAGCATCACTTTGTCCTGCTGAGTGAAAGGGAGGTAAGCATCAGCCGGGTACCTGAGCTTTTATAATGGGTTGTACAGGTTTGTTTGCTGATAAGTCTCAAGGGAAACAAATAACTCAGGAAGAGTGTCTTAAGACAAGTAGAGGAGACTGCTAGGAGTTGCAGTGCAGTGATGCTGGGGTTAGAGCAGAGACACCCAGTCCAGCCCAGCAGCTGATCTGTGTCTTTGGCCAAGGCAGGATGCCTGGGAATAGCAGGAGGCTGGGGAAAGCCCAGCATGCCCATCCCCTAACCTGATCACCCTTCTACCACCAGCACATCACAACTCAGATATTTCTTGGTCACCTTTGTGGCTTTAAGCAGCTAAGGCCACTCAGAGTCCCAGGTCATGTCACTGGTGACCTACTCCCATATTTATTAGCACCTTTTCCTCTTAGGCAGGTCAGAGGCAGGGACCAACACATAACACAAGCATCCTTATTGACTTTCCTGTTACTGCGTAGACAGTTCACGGAAAAAAACTAGCTTTGTTGCTGGAGGTGGGGGGGAGGATCTCCAGCCTTCTGGAGATCATATGCTGTGTGGGGGGACATATGCTGGGTAGTTGTCTGACATTGGACCAAGCCATTGGTACTAGCAAGGATTTTAATCAAGGCTGTGAAAGTTCCAATTTTGGCTAGTCTCCAGAAAATCATGGCAAAGAGAATGGAGAACAGCATGGAAAAGAATATATAGTCTGCATTCTGCTCATTGTGCGTGATAACCAGCAGTCAAGCAGCACTGGGGAGGGCCACACAGTCACCTTCTCAGTAAGGCATGTACTTTTTTTTTTTAATTCACTGTTTGTAACCAGTGGATGATGCACCATATTCAAGAATCACTTTGCTGGTAAGGAATAACTTTTGCTACCTGTTTCTTTAAGTCCTGCTGGAAAGCTACAAATCAGCTTAACAACTACAGTTATGTTTTGTGTCCTTCTGAGTGTTTTATCTGGTCCCAAAGAGTTTATCATTTAGTGCAAAGAGGACAGTGACACACAGCACAACTCTATGGGACGTCACGGCTGCAAATAGCCTTGTAAAACAATGTTGTGGAAAGTGAGTCTAGTGGAATTTTCTTCTTTCAGTTCTTCAACTCTTTGAGTGGAGAGCACCTTCACTGGGAAGCTGTGTGTAAAATGTGGATGCTCCAAATCCCAGCCTCAGCCTCCTGAAGCAGGACGAGCAGACAGGCTGCCTGTAGGTGTCAGACTCGGACTGTGCAGCAGCATAAACACAAGTCAGGAGCAGGTGGGGTTTTGGTTTTGGTTTTTAATCAAGGCAACTTCGCATCTCACCTGTTTAATTTAAAAATTAAATCTCAAGTTTGCTCCTGTTCTTGCCAATCGAAAGAGGGAGAACTACAAACATACTGCTACTGTTTCCCACACCTGTTTTTCTTTCTCAGAAATATTTGCATTATAAGTAAGTTTTAAGTGATCAAAACTGTGTACTCTGCAACCACCTCAAGGCTCCAGTAGCACAAATATTTTCAGCCTTCTGCCTCCTCATATGTTCATCATTTATTCTGCTTCACCACTGCAATCAGGCTTACAGCGAAGGACACACACACTATCAAATGTAACAGACCTCACAAACTCAAAGATGTCACACCTTCCCTCAGAATAAGAGAACTGAGAAAATCTAGAGTCTTGCAATATGATGCTGCTGCTGCTAATTATAAACAACAGTTTAATATAGAAGAGTTTGTTACAGAAACCTACTAAAAGAGAAGGGCCAAAGGCTATTAATTACCTGAGAATTTGACACTGCTCTATTTTCATGGAGGGGTGTGGGGCAAGTGGTACTTGACCGCACAATTAAAAAGTGACAGAAGGAGGGTAGTGAATACCTTTCAGAGGCAGTAAGTGTGAAGGCAGTTCTACACAGGTCAGCTAACTAGGGGAAAACACTGAAACCTACTGGCTTAATTACAAAATAGGGGAGACTATGCTGAGACTAACAATTAATTACAAGCTTCACAGGTTAAATTTGGTTAAGCAAATTTAATATTAAGTAGCTAAAAGACAGAATTAAACCTGCCTTAAGTTTATTAATACCAATGTAAGACATAGATGCATTCACATTACTATTGCACACATTGCTTTCTGGCAAACTGCAGATTACAGAAAGTTACCAAGTTCAAAACAAACTTCTGCTTGTGTGCGACCCAGGGATGGAGGCCATTCATGTAGGAGACAGATAAAACATGTACTTAGCAATTCAAAGGATTACTAGGTACACTTTTACATCGCTCCATTTTTGGCATAAATTCCAGAATTTTCAAAATTAAAAATCTGTTTCATGTGGTGCTCTGAAGTGAGCAGGAATCCTGTGAACATGGAAAGGCAGCTTGGATACATAGAACTGCACATACAAATCACTCTGGATGAAAACTTAGAATACAGATTTTCACCTACCTCTGAACAATGCACTGTCCTTCAAGAGCAGAGGCACAAGTTCACCTCAGTCAATGAAATAATGAGTTTCACCGAATTCATGAATTGCAGGGGACAGAAGCCAATCCTGGTAACCTCTAAAAACCTAACACAATTCTTGAAAAACAACCCAACCAACCAAAAAAACCCCCCCATAAAACAACATCCTCTAAATTTCTAAAAGCTTTTAAAACCACTTTGTTGTAAAAATAATGATCCAGGGAGTATTCTGTGGTAAGAATATTTTATATATTTTTTTTTACACTTTTAACACTTACAAAAACATTCAAACACAAAAAAAAAATTAAATAACTTTGGGAGCAGAACAAATCCTTCTGCCTACACACACATCAATTCCAAGCTGTTGGCACGAAAAGTAATCCACATTCATAAAACCCTTACTACTATATCAAACATAAGTTAAGTAAATCATAGGCACTATTTTATCAAATCCATATTTCCACAATTCTGCAGTAAATCTCTAAACACAGACCCCCAGGATTTCCTGATATCAATAAACTGGTAATGCACAAAGGCTTTCTAGTAAACAGTCTGTCTTCTCAGGAAGTCATTTGCTGTATTTCGGGGGCAACAGCAGAGGAAAAAAAAAAATCCTTATAAAACTGAGGCTGAATTTGCCCAAACGATGAATTACTTAACTTAAGGAAACGTACACAAGTTTGGTGCAGCCATGGTAAAACCCCAATATCATCATCCAAACTGACTTTGAAAATTTAAAAGTCAATCAAGTGTTTGATAAAATCCACCAATTAAGTTCATCTTCCCTCAATGAAGACTGCAGCATTGCTTTGCAAAATGCTGAAATATTAAAATTTGGGCTTTAGGGAGAATGTGCACATGTGGTCTAGGCCTCTCTTCTGCAGAAGGGTGGCATGAGATCCTGACATTCATGCTCTGTGCCAGTGGATGGCTCAAGGCTAAATCAGTGATATGTACTGCTCTACACTGGTGCAAGGTAGTCTCTGCTGAAATCTGACTGAATTACAGTATATCTGATACCCTGACTACAAAGTCTTAGCACAGACCTTGGTCTGGGGTGTGAAGTCATTCATCAACCCAAAGTTTGCTTGAGTAGTTAGAGCTGCAAATTAGTCTTCACTCCTTCCTATTTGGTTTCTTCCAAGTCAAGTAGTATTGCATGGCTTTTCATCCAGGAATATGTTAATGTTGGCCTAAAATTCAAGTGCTAGAATTTCAGGACTGGTTATCCTCTTAGTGGTGGAAGTCAAAATACACCAGCAGTCTCAAACTCAGATACTAAAGGGGTTGAAGGCTACCTACCATCCAATGCAACTTGTAGTGTTTGTCAGTCATTGCACAAAGGATATACCATTCACATTCTCTTACTTCATCAACTGTACATCCAAAATACTGAAAAAGCTTCAAACAAAATCCCTTCCATTTAACTAGTCCCACCCAATACAACTTTAGTTACACGTTTGCATGATGTCTGCCAAAACAGAAAACAATGGTTCAAATGCTGAATATATCAGTTGTTCTGAGCAAAACATGTTAGTCAGAGCCACCAGAGGAATTTAATAGCTTGTAAACAGACACAGCAGGTTTCATACTCTGTTACCAGTAATGTAAGATACACATATGTAAGGCAAAGTACATATTTAAACACACTTACATGGGCAATACCTTCTGTAAAAATATTTACAATTTAAAATAAACCAATTTAAGAAATGGATGAAAGTAAAAAAATAGGATACAGAAAACTCCCTCATACCATGGAACATCACCTAAATGAATATCATTTGGCATCAAGAGTCAACTCATTTCCTTAAAATTTGTATGTTACAAGTGCATAGTTGTGTTTCCTTCTCCTTAACTATCAGCATTTACAGTTGCTGCAGGCTGCAAGCATAGTGGTATGGTATTAGAACAAATTATCACTTGCTCCTTCCTTTGTAAGGAAACCTGCTGTTAAAAAAGTTTTCCCCAAATAGTGAGCCATGTGTTAAAAATGTGGCTACAATAGTGAAGGCCATCTTTCCTGAGCCAGGAACTTTAAGGTAAGAAAGATTGTACGACTGATACGAAGCCCTTTTGGCAATTAAACATGTAAGAGCATGTAAAGCCAATAAATCAACATAGGAAAGATGCAATCTATACTATTGCATTTGTGTGTGTCTGCTACATTCAAACTTTGTAAGGTGATCAAAGCCTACGACTCGCTGTCCTGCCTAATCCTCCGGAGTCACTGCCGATTCTTCCTGAAGGATGTACATCCCACCTCTGCCAATCACAATCTCATGCAATTGTTAAAAGCAACCTTTTCCTAGCACTGTAGCAGTCTGCAACCAGAGCATTAGCTCTGACTGATGTAGCCTTGTTCCAATAGTACATATTCACCAACCTTTCTGCTGAGTTAAAACAGGCTGAAAATGAAGTTTTGGACAATGTACTTTGACAGTTATCCTTGCTGTTTTTCAAGATGGGCATTTCTTTGGCATTTGTTAGGTTTTTGCCCACACATGGCCACTCTCATATTGATACGTTTTTAGCAAGCAAGAAAAAACCCCCAGAACTGATAGCAATCTAACGTAGAAGTGATTGTATGACCACCAAACATCTGATGTTAGATGTCATTAAAGTGCTGCTTCATAATCTCTGCCAGTTTGTGCTAATTAGAGACAGAGAGGTTTGGAATTTTTACAAATCCCAGAAGTCACATCTGAACAGTTTGTATAATCAAGCTGTCTTTGAGCCTGGTGAGGAAGCATCCAAGAGCACTGGAACTTTGCATTAAGCTTTACAGTTCAGTAGCAGCCATCTTTCCAACTCTCGTCTTTCACGTTGCCATAGGTTTTGGGAGTGGGTAATGATCTAAAACAAAATGAGATATTTTTTTAGTTTCATAAATAACTGCTGAAGTCTCCATCTGCAATACATAAGAATTGAAACATTTGATAAATTGCTGAAATACACACTTCACTCATTTATTTCTCTGCAATAGTTCATTGAAGAGAAACCCCAAAGTATTTTCAATTTCACATTGTATGTGTTGTATCTTGGCAACTACCATGTCAGAAAAATGGTTGAATAAATACACAGAAAACATAGTGCTGTTATACTCTGCGAAAATAGAAACTTAATCTGCTGCCACCTAAACCAGGCCATTTTTTTCAGTGATGTATATAAACAGGGAAATCCTTGCTTAGATCAGAATCTTGACATTTATAGATACTTCATTATTGCATTGTGTACAGATTCTGCACTATAGGATCACAGAATTGTTTAGGTTGAAAAAGACCTTTAAGATCAAGTCCCACCACTAACCCAACACTTCCAAGTCCATCACTAAGCCACATGTCTAAGTGCCACTTCCACATGTCTTTTAAACACCTCCAGGTGTGGTGACTCCACCACTTCCCTGGGCAGCCTGTTCCAATGCCTGACAACCCTTTCAGTGAAGAAATTTCTCCTAATATCCAATCTAAACCTCCCCTGGTGCAACCTGTGGCTGTTTTCTTTTGTCCTATGTAAGCAAACTTTCAAAAAAATGCAATAAAAGCAATTGTAGAAGTTTAGTAAGTGAAACACTTCTATAAAACAAGCTGTGATTTGGACAATCAAACTTCACTGCTATTAACACCTTCCTGTCACATTCTGTCACACTTCCCCTTCAGTGAAAATTCCCATTCACAGTTAATACTTGGTCTCTCTTGCAGCTGTTTTCCAAAAGACACTGATGTTAAGCAACTTCTACAGCTGGGTGCTAGCACAGAGGTTATGTTTAAGCTGAAAATTCTGGTTACTGCACTGATTTTTATGTTAAGTTCAGCAGATGCAATGGTTGTCTCCTCTGTCCTCATGTGTCTTCCTTCTGGAAGTTTCTAGCTCCCCAAGGACAGAAACTGTTCTCACCATGGTACCACTGCTTGAGTTACGGAGGGAAAATAATTCTGACTTCAGAATGTGTCACTCAGTGCCACAAGTGAATTTTCACTTGCCAGCTATATTTTGATAACTTTTTACCACATGCAGACAAAGTCTTTCTGCCTTCTCAATCCAGACTAAGACTTTATTTACTTAGTAAAGTATCTTTAGTCATTAATTTCACTTTCACTCCTTCACTTTCACTAAGAACCTTTTTCTCTCACTTTGGATTCAAAACTATTTTGGAAACACAGGCAAATACTCCACATGATCTCCATTTCTGTTCTGAAGACCCTGAGATCAATATAAGGACTGCAGAAAGGAGGAGCACAAACACTCAGTGTACCAAATTCATCATGACAGCTTCAGACAGAGACTGCCTGTCACATACCTGCGAACAGGCTGTGCAAGTTTGCTGCGAGGCACTGGGATGCCCCCTGAGGCAGGGGCACTGGGTCTGGGCAAACCACTCCTCATCCCTGCCGGTCTGGTGAGAGTTGTACTGTTAATACTGCTGGCAGGGCTGGGCAGGCCTGAGCTCTGGGCTGCGAGAGGCCCCGGAGAAGAACTGCTGTGCGTCAGCTGTGTGGCTTCTGGAGAGGCAACTGAGCCAGGTCCATGGTTACTAAATGCTTTCACTGGCTGTCGCAGAGCCAGGGGAGATGGTGCCGCAGGTGAGCGGAACTTACTTGAAGAAGGTACTGGAAAACAAAAATACAGACATTACTATCAGCTGAAGTTACAGTGTAACTGAAATGAAAAATGGGAAAATACTTTATGCGATTATACAAACGACATGGAATGTACAATGGAATACAGCCAATCAAGCAGCAATGAGAAACAGGAATTCAGATGTCCTCTTTGTCATGTTTTTGATATAGTAACCCTAATGCCCTGCTTGGTTACTACAAATACTTATTTTTCTGCATTGTACACAATGCTAATAAGGCTCTGTTGCATCAGTCGAGTCGAAAAAAACAGAGGAGAATGAATAATAAGTTAATAAGAAATTTAACTACTTCAGAAACATGTGAACTTGATTTCCATCCCTGAAATAACATGTTGAAGAAAACAGTATTCTAGTGTGAGACAGTCTTTAAATGGACTCAAAGTGCATATTAGCTTTCAATGATGTAATTTTGAGTGCAGAGCCTCTTGGTGTTTCTTTTATGCTGTTTCTTTTTAAGCACTGAATTAGAAGTCACCTAAAGATACAGTCACATCACAGATTTTCTGGCTGATGGAAGAAAAGCATAGGGTCAGCTGTCCTGGTTTCAGCTGGTATATAGTTACTTTTCTTCTCAGCAGCTGGTACAGTGCTGTGGTTTGGATTTAGGACGACAGTAGCCAACCCCCAACACCAAAGAGGTTAAGGTGCTGCTATGAAACTTAAACCAGACAACTCTAACAATTTACAGCCTTCCTCTTCTTACAAACATCACCTAAATTATCAGTATAACTAATACCTGTTTTCAAATACTTTGTATCTGAGTCTTGATATCAAGCCCTTTCTGGGAAAGGTTAATAAGCCAGAATACTCAACAGTCCTTTGACAATGCCAAACCTTAAGCATAATTCTTCACAACTATGCAAAATACTTTCAAATTATGCACAATGTATCACTAAGCAGAATACTTAAATTAACCCATCATCTTACTAATTAAATGAAATTCACCAGGTTTTCAAGCTGATTAGGATGTGTCAGTAACAGTCAATAAAGGACAATCGAGTCAATCACAGAACTAAAACAAAATCACACTTACATTTAGTAAATTTGCATGAACTTTTTTTTTCTTCAACTAAATAAACATCCTGTACAGAGATTGTTGCATCCTCTTTGACAGATGCTCTATTATAAAGAAGATGGCCCTTGACATAGCTTTTATTATCATTTCACAAGGTAGATCCACTAAGAACATGAGGAGTGAGAGAAAAGAGGAGTAATGACAGCAATGTGGCATCCTAAATGGGGTACAGAGGTAGTGGCAGATTTCAGGTTGTATTTCAAAGCTATTTCTTACAGGGGATACTAGGAAGATTAGTATGTGCCTCATTACAGATGTGAATTGGGTTTAATTCCTTTCTGGATTACCCAAGAAGGCCTTTCCACTGATAGCAATATCAAACACAGCATGAAGCTGCTCATGGGAAAAGCTGACAAAAAAATGTGGCAGAGAGGTACATGACAGTTGGTAAGTAGTGAGGAGAATAAGTAAAAAACCTTAAAATGAAAACCTTGGCATCAGGCCAGAGGATGGATTAAGGACAGCAATGGACAAGAATGGACAAGAAGAGCAGCAAAGTGCTCTTAGGCCTAAGATAGATTATGTATTAGAAGTTTCTAAAACATGACCTTGCCTGTAACATTGGAGCAATCAAATCTGCAGAATTTCCAAGTGATTCTACAATGTAAACATAGGGAGCTTTTATCCCTGAACTTCTCACTACAACACTTGGTTGGAGCACAAACACAGCACATGTTAACAACTACCAACAGAACACTGCTAATGTATAAAAGCTGAATCCAGCTTTGAGCCTCTTACAGGCCCAAGAGGGAAAAAGGTTTTTAGTTATGGAATATAAGGAAAGAGAAGTTGTAACTGAAGACAGTTTGCCACATTCCCAGTGAAAGTAAGCATCCAGTAAATTAGTCCTCTCCACTCTCTCTAGCTTTCTGCTGAGCATATCGTATCATGCTGCTAACTTGAGCTGTCAATTCATAAAACATTTCCTGTCAGCACAGCATTGCAGACATTGCTGAGAGCTGTATTCATTCTTGTACATAAAGGAAGGAATTGTCTTCCAGAGCAGTTCACATGATGCAGTCTGGCAAACTGCCTAGTAATTCTGCTCTACAGATAAAGAATTCTGTCTTAGAGCAGTTACGGATATTTATTAAACTCAGTTTGGTCTATTTGCAAGACAGAGTCACAGACTGAGGTACTGCCTCAGTCAAAGACTATTTGATAATTGTGTACCCAGTGTGCAGAATTGAGCTGATCCCTGTTTAATAAACACGTGTAAACATGTAAAGGGTAGACCTTAGTAACTTTACACAACTCCATCTCCTCGAAACTAAACTAGAACCAACTACAATTAAAACATCTGGCAACAACAACAAAAAAGACACTGTGCAGTCCTGACACGCAGATTTCCCACCCTCTCTGTCCTGGATTGTGGGCAGGGAGCACAAGGATCTCCATGTGGCAAAGTAGGATGCTGCAAAGCTACAGCCTTACCAGGCTTGCACCCCAAGGCCAGTGGCTGCACACCAACTTGAAAACCGATGAAATTCTACTGCAGCTTTTAAGTTACAACCATCATGAGATAATTCAGATCAACCCGGAAGAACAGATGAAGTAAAACTATGCGAATCGATAAACTGATCTGCTATCTCAGTACAGGAAAAACATGGACCAGCTGGAGCAGGTCTGGAGGAGGGATGAGCACCCCTCCTATGAAGACAGACAGAGCTGGGGTTGTTCAGCCTGGACAAGTGAAGGCTCTAGGGAGACCTCAGTGCAGACTTTCAGTACTTGTAAGAAAGGTGGGGACAGACTTTAGTGGGGCCTGTAGCAATAGAACAGGGGGTAATAGTTTCAGACTAAAAGAGGGTAGATTCAGACTAGATGTAAGGAAGAAATTCCTTACTGTGCTGGTGGTGAGGCATGGGAACAGGCTGCCCAGAGAGGTGGTGTCTGCCCCATTCCTGGAGTGTTCAAGCCCAGGTTGGATGGGGCTTTGAACAACCTGGTCTAGTTGCAGATGTCTCTGCTCATTGCAGGGGGGTCTGATCAGATGACCCAAACCATTCTACAATCTGACTGATACTGGACTGCTGTATAAACCTGAACAAATCTGTTACTGTGAGGTAAGAGTTAGCTACCTGAATGTATTTTGAATTTTTTTACACAAAGTATTTAAAAAAAAAAAGCCAGCATCTGTGTGAAAGGTGCCGAGCTATGTAATGAACAGTATTTTAAGAAGCCAAAATAAGTGGTTGCTCAGTTGTTCAATTCTTCTGAAACAAAAGTCTTGTTTCATTACTGCATAATATTTCTATACTCATAAGGATCTCAGATCAGAATAAAGAAGATCAACACATCAGGGAATATCAAATGTGAAGTAAGTGAAAAGGACATAAAGCAAACAACTGGAAGGATCCTCATTTGCAGTCAGGAATGACAGCAGCTATGAACTGAAATATGTAACTGGCCGTGCAACATGCTCTATTCCTCATTCTCTAAGGTTGAATAAAATTTTACAAAGAATATAAACTTAAACAAAAGTTAATTTCTGTACATTCCCACAGCTTCAGACTAGGCCATTGACCTATTAAGTGTTCCAGGCATCCAGATGAAGGTATGGCCAACTGGAAGGAAAGCACAGAAAGCTCTGCAGAGGAATTGAGTCTTATGCCAGAGCAGAACACTGTGAGAACTTTTCTCTATGTGGTATGAAATATTATGAAAACTGTTAGAGACTTCCTATTAAGCCACGTGAATCTGTTTCACAGTCATCATACTTTGCTAGAACTTTCTGCATGGAATGAAGATGACTCAGAGAAGTGAGCACTGTGAAACCACTGAGAGCAACACATACATTGTGGGTCACCCTCAGTGCCTGCACAAAAGACTTACAGTGCTTAAAGGATTGCAGCATCTAGAGAACTTATGAACTGGTCTCAAGTGAAATATGATCTTTAAAATGAGATCTTCTGGCTTGCAATAGACAACACACCAACTACGCTTAAAACTAAAATCATAAACTTGTTTTATCTTAATTGTGAAACTGGGGCAGTGTCACATACAAGGCTGCCAGAGCTGATTAAAAATCAGTTCAAACTTGTCTAATTGGATTAGAGACTCAATATATTTCATTTTCTTTTCTAGAAGCCAAGTTCAGCCATTACCAAACTGGAATATTATATACAATTCCTTGAGGGGAAAAAGAATAAATCTAATTACGGTATGTTGGGATGAATTTTCCAGATTTGTGAAAAAAAAGAGAAAGCACAAGAACATGCAAAACAAGTTGCTATTCTATGCTCATCTTTTCAAGGATAAACTTGTTAGCTTTTGTTTCCAGCACGAAGGATGATACTTTCACTTGTATTCATATTTTTACAGCTTCTGTTTTAAAAACTGTATTCTGCAATTAAAAAAAATCCTATCCAAATGTGTCCCTAATGAATATGGATTTAGGAGGCTACTCTTCTAAACCTGATTTTCTGAGTAATGCTAGAAAGTCACTGATCCTTGGATTTTTATCTCAAAATCCAATCTCCTATATAATGCAGTTTTATTTCTAATACTTAGACCAAAAAGTTAACTTTCATAAAGCAAGGACCACTTGGTTAATCTCAACATGCAACAGCAATTCTATTAATCTAGAACATGTGAGACTTAATGCAGGCTACAATTATCTGAGATTTGCTGGAGCTTGATAAGAGGTTGTAAGTTAATTACCTCCTTTTGTAGATGGAGTTTGAAGAAACTGTTTGGTTTTGAAGGCAGCACGAGGCAAATTTTTCTGCCTTTGCAGAGCTGTTGAAAGACAAGAAGTGTTATATTTGTCTAAGAAGATAAGAAAACTAAATTTACTGGGAATTTCAGAATTGCATCCACTTCTGAAGCATGAAGGAACCAAGTGAGTAAAACACTCATAAGGTGTTATGACTCTGGAACAGATGAGGTTTTGTAAATGGCACTTGCTCTTAATGGCAAAGAGGTACAGAGGAGTGTGTCAGATTTTGCAGTGCAAAATGCGCAGATTTGGTAAGAGTAAAGCTTCTTGCAGGGCAAAAAGCCCAGAAATGCAAAAAAAATAAAATTAATACACCAAAGGGAGAACAAGCCACCTAGCAAACATGCTACAGCAGTATGAGTGCAAGATTAGATACAAAGATGAAAATTAAACTGTCCCATTTGACCTCGCATGACTAAACTTTTCCTTTTAAAGGTGTTCTCAAACCTTTTTCTAACACTACACAAAAACATAAATCTTTGTCTACGTGTGATCATCATATAAACAAATTGTACTTTTCAGTTATGGAGACATAAGTCATTTTGAGAGATGCCTTTTTTTTCCTCTTCAAAAGGGTTTGCAAGAGGGCTCAAACTTAAAATGAAGATTTAACACTAAGAATTATCAGCTGGCAGTACGTACACAGCACGACAGAAATGGATTTTTATTGCTCCTTTGCTCCTACGTCCTGCCTTTTCTCTAGTAATAATGTTCAAGGGCTGGTAGCACTTTGAAATGACCTCACTACCTACCAGCTAGCAAGAGAGAAGCCAGTTTTCCAAGAGCTGCAGAATCCTGGCATGGAGAGAATTACCTACTGCCAGCAGGAACGCATCGACTCAGCCTATTTTCACCACAGATATTTAAGGGGGGAAGGAGGAAAGCAGTCAATGAAGTTTTCACCACAGATATTTAAGGGGGGAAAGCAGTCAATGAAATAAAGCTTTGCCTACACATAGGCTTCATAAAAGGATAAGGCATGAATAAACATCTCTGCTCACCTCAGTGCTTGGAGTTTTACACCAGCATAAAACTGACTGCACTGGCAAGGCTTATTTCCATAATGAGAAGGAAGAAAAATGAGGGAACAGCTGTGCATAAAGACCCTGACCCTGAGGAGTCAATATTCCTATCACCAATTGGTAAATATTGCTATAAAGAAGGTAGGGGAAGAACAGAGAGAAGCCTAATAGTATTAGCTAATCCTTTTCTAAACTCGATAGCATCTAATGATTGCCATCAACTTTCCTATCTTTCAGTCAGTGCAAAATTCACAGGATTTTATGAACTATAAAAGTTCATCATGTGTTTTAACATCATGCTGAAAATATGGCTAAGGGGTCTGTTCATTTTAGTCTTAATAACTAAAACTGTCATTTTCAACAAACAGCAAAAAGGAATTAGTGTTCATAAGTAAACACAATAAAATGCTGCCTGTGCCTATTAAGAATAAATCCCCTGTTCTTTCTACCAGTTAGAATATAATACAAAATAGCACGTGGCAATATGCAATTCTTATTCAACTTCTGGCACATGGTCTTGCTAGAAACTTTTAAAAGACATACCCAGGAACAGCCAATTAAGCACAGTAAGATCTTTTAAAATGAGCACAATTCCTAGAAATTTACTGAGGTCAGAGTGTTTCAGTCCTCAAGTATTCCACTAAGCCATTTTTTACTGAATCAGTGTTTCTGTTATACCACACAAAATGAAAAACAGCTTCTTCCTTCACATTTGGAATTTAGTTTGCCCTAATTCACTCCGATTTAAGTAAGCTACTGCACATGGCACTAACTTTCTTCCCCCATCATTAATCACACTTGCAAGTTAGAGATATGGGATGACATGGAAAGGATTTAAAATACGTATGTATCAAATTCCTTCCTTCTCAATGGAGACTCCAGGAAATAGACTCTCAACAGCTAAACACTTCTGTGCACAGAATCACTGAAAAGAACTTCAGGCAGTACAACTTGAGCAATGCTGAGAAAACATGCAGTTTGAGCTCAGCATAGAGTGCATGCTCATCCACACTACTTGCTCCTCTCCAAGTGCTCCATGTGCTGCTACATTACCTGTCACAAATGGTGTGTGCTGAATATCTGTAGTTACATTTACTTCTGAGCAACTGAACTTGGTTTCCTCAAAACAAACTTCCTTCTTTTACTCTGAACATGGCAAGCAGCTGGATCTTAGCAGACTAGTTACTTCATTGATAGTCTGAACAATCTACAGCTTTGAAAAAGTATTATATGTATCTCTGCTTAAAGACTTAACATCCATGTGCTCATAGTGCCACTAAGTAGAAGAGTATCACACACAATCCACTAGAAATCATGTAGCTGCTACATGAAAGCCACCATACAAATTCTACAGCTTTGCACAATCTGTGTGGTGTAGGACCCATATACAGAGACTTTCTGTCACTAACACTTCAGACAGTATCTGCTCCTTGGGGAACACAAGTATTACATATTTTCAAGTGTCTTAAGGTGAAATATTTACTAGCTTTTATATTAGAAAAGTAGTTTCTGGCTAACAGCATAGAGAATCAGATGTAAATGAAGATTCTAATAGCTACAACTCATTTCATTCACTCAATCTCTTTTCAAAACCAATTTGGATTGTTCATCACATTGCAAATAAAACTTAAAATGCCAAATGTTTTCATGTTTTACACTTGCACCTCTAAGCATATTATACGTGTCTTCTCTCTCCTCTGCAAGCAAGCATGTACAATTTGCCTATATTAACATAAGAGGAATGGTCTTTTCAGAAACTCACTGGATTCCTAGCTCATTTTTGAATGCCAGCAACCATAGCAAGTTCAGTATTGCAGCCACAGCCAATGTGCAAGTAAATTATGAACTGCAGATCTTTGCCAAGGAGAAAGGTAGTGACCTCGGGTGCCAAGCCAGCGTCCTTGCAAAGGGAAGCTCATGCAAAACTAGCAGGTGTATGAGGAAGCTTCAAATCCCAAGACCCAGAAATCATTGCCAAGGGAAAACAAAAATTTGCTGCAATTTAACAGTGCTTTGTGCAAGGTGACAAAATATAAAACCAATAAAACAAAAAAAAAATACAATAAAAAGGACACAATTCTGGAAATTTTTATACAATGTACAGTTTTGCAGAAAATTTTTTAATCCAGACTAAGCAAAGATACTTACTCATTGACTTCATACACAAACCGTTTTACGATTGTCAATAGCAAGACTCTGACAAACATCTGTAAGAGCAGGGAAACTGTAAAAGCTAGAAATCTGGGCTTTATTAATGATACTTAACTTACATTTAAGTGTAAGTTGGTCGAGTGGTTCACATTTGGGGAAATATTCCATGAAAGGCAAGCAAATTTACCTAATAATTTCTGTGATTCTTAATGCACTCACAAGTTGAAAAAGAACAAAGCAGTCACACCATTTTGGCTCCTGCAGTGAAGTAACTGACTAAAGACTGACTATTGAGACTTGTGCTATCTGATCTTGCCATAAAGTTTCACCACGAATGTACTTTTAATTCTGGAAATAGCCTTCTAGCTAACTAAGCTGCCCTCTGTGCTCTTACCTCCCCAGTTCACTCATTTTTCAAACACCAAATACAGTCTGTACAGATTTTTACTAAAAATATTTTTCCTTCATTTTCTTTCAGGTCATTTTGATTATTCTTCCCATCACAGAAATAGCACAGCTGGAGAGCTGCTGTCCAACTGCTCTGAGGGCTTTATACTTTGATAAGCCTCCTAACAGCTAACAGTCCTGCACTGGAACTGCACACAGGCCCTTTTGGTTGGAAATCTCACCTTCTGAGTGTTTGTGAGCAGTGAAAGAAAGGGGGCAAGGTGAAAAGATGCTGGGATAACCTACATGCACAATGGCAAACTCACAGTAACTTCTTTGACTACAGTATCACACACCTGGGACTGACTGTCCACACAACAATTACACCTGGTCTGAGTCACTACAAAGATAGAAATCTTGTAGTCTTTGGCATGGTCCTTATTCTGTATTTAACTGGATTTGGTAGCATTAACACCCAGTTTTTTAAGTTTTAAGAAGGCCAACTAGGTGTGCCAGTATGCCTTTACTGTTCAACGGGTTAAAAGAAAAATTAGTTTCGTTCACAAATATTATTTTACATTTCCTGTCAAATATTTAGATTACTGATGAACTTTTATCATAAAACTTTTATAGTTCAAAGCTCTACACATAATAATAGTCATAATGTGTTCTTCCTTTGAAAATGTCACACAAGGTTATTAAATTCAGAAACTTGTTTTAAAATAAAATGGTCAGGAAACATTTAAACAACAGGAACTGGCAATATTGACATATAGAGAAGCACTGAATATTTAAGGTTCATTTGCTTTGGCTTCTTTAAGGTCACCATTTTCAAGAGACTAGTGAGATTAGCAGCATTCTCATATCAGCAGTTGGACAAACTAGCAGGCACTGGTCCAGCAATGGGCTAATTTGTTTCATGAGAGGCTCATCCAAACCTTTTCTAGGAAGTAACTGACACTCACACAAGTAAATAAAATTGGCAACTGAATATATCATTTCCAGGTGTCAAAAAAAATGGAAGAAAACAAACTGCAAACGTGGTTAAATTTAAATGAATGTTTTCAGATCAGGTTTCACTAATTAAAACAAAAGCCATAAAACTCACCTAGGTACATTTTTTCAGAGCCTAGTGAGAAAACAGTTTCTGACATGTCCAACTACTGCATTTATACTCTTTACAGTACTTCTACATAGAATTTTAGGAAACTACGAACCACACCTTAATAAGAAACCAGACATTTTTTTAATACCAGACTTTGTGTACGAAAAAAAGCAGATTCACAGAGAATTGATTAAAAATCAAGATTAGCATCTCCAGTGTGGCATGCAATGTTTCACTTTGCCATGGAACTGGAATACAGCCAAGTACCATCACTTCATTCTGAAATTTATGCTGAAGTAGCACTAAAGGTACTTACTGGCTGAGGCTTGAGGTTGAATGCGAGGTATTCCTCCATTTGGCACTTGGAAGTTTGAGTCACTTCTGCTGTTTTTCACAGACTCAGCTTGGATGTTAGATGTCCTGGACAGGTTTGGAAGACTACGCCTTAGTTTTTCTGTGCAAAATAATACAAAGATACCACAACATGTAGTCTGATGCTGGACAAAGGTCAGGTAACACCATAGCTGAACCCCAAATCCAAGTGTTGCAAAATGTTAGGCACAGAAAACTACACTGCAATTTACAAGTGTATTTTGTCACATTAATTATTCTCAGATCTATCACATATAAAATATTTACATATCTAGAAAAGCAAGAATGTACATTTTCTACCTGTGATGAAAAAAGTCAACATATTGTGTTTTGAAATTGAAACATACCTGGATTATTATTCTCTGGGTTTTGTTGTACTATTATGGAAACAGAATACGCAAACCTGATTTGTAGTTTTGCACAGTTCTGGAATTATTTGCCTAGAAAGTTATTTATGACATAGAATGCTTACCTGAAGATTAAAAAGACACAGTTATTTAGGTGAATTTTGAAGACTCCCTAGTCCCATATCAGCACATTATACAACAAATAACAGCCACCCACTTGGAAAGAACCTCTTCATACACACAGCCTTCAAAATTACTGAAGTGTCCAGTTATGCTTCACCTTTCACATACGACCTGACTATCTATTCAACTAATACTGGGTTTTCAAGGGCCTTCTAAAATTTGTACCATTGCTCACAGGGTACAAAAAGATGCCATTAAGTATTTCTCAAGTCTAATGACATTCTGTCTATCTCCAACCCTTGCAGAGCTGGGTTGACATACTCAGGATAGAAAACTGCAGATGCCTTGGTGGGATGAGTGGCCAACCCAATTCTGCAGAGGGATGCAGAGAAGTATGCTAACCATGCACAAGCACTAAAGATGAAAGCAAAACTAAGTCTTCACGGGCTGAATGTTCCTCCAAGTATAATTCCTGCACTTAGCAGTTTCCATTGCTTTGCACTGCAGTTGGTACATTGTTGAACTCTGTAAACCAAATTTCCCTGTAACCATTCTAGACAAGCAAAAAAAAAAAATCACCCCAGAACAACTTTTTTTTGACTGCTGCTGTATCAATTCCAAATATCCAAGCAACATTCAAGTGCACAAAAACCACTGCAAGAGAATTCCCTGGAAGTGTTTCAGAAACACATGATTGCATGCTCTATTTTGATCCTCATAGGATGTAAGATATCAGCTTTTTCTACCTTGCCTCCCATGAGATATTTTAGTTGCAGCTCATCCACCATGCATTAAAACTTTCATGAAACCCCAGAAAAGAATGAGAAAGGAATTCTGAACTAAGTCACAATGCAACTGATTAGCTTTTGTGTTGCACATTTTCCTGGATACCTAAAATTTCCCCAAACCCCTATTACTAGTAAAGTGAATTCTTAATATCTCAATGTATATTCTTTCTAAATTTAAGATTTTATTTGCCAGATAACAAGTTGTTAAAATGGGAATACATCTGGGAAATTTCAGCCCAGCTGAAGGAGTTTCTGCCACACTGCTACTAAGAACAAGTACATTCAAGAAGGAAAATCATATTACATTACTTCATTCTATGCCATCATAGTAAAATTGCGTTGAGTTTACTATGCAGCAATTTGCACAGCTTTGAGATATCTAAAACACCCAACAAATGCATGACTTAAGTATTTTTAAGGGTATGTTCATGGTTAACAAGTTCAGTGTCTTGTGCTGCTTAAAGAAAGCATTCAGTCATCTCACAGAGTAGAAGGATGCATAAATTGCCTTGTTACTCTTACTCAACCACAGTTACTTTCCCCTCCATGTTATTCTGTTATCTGCAAGGCCTAACCCTCCTGGTGAACCAGTTTCTGTGTTTTATTTTAGTGCATTTGCCTGTCAAAGACAGACCTTTACCACCATGAAACTCAATTATCCTCAGAGTGACTGGGTAACGTCTAAAATAAATAGAAACCTATCAACTCATGTGACTGTAAGGGTGCCCCAGCAGAACTTAAGCTTTGCTTGCTCTGCTTTTACTTCAACAACTTGGGAGATTAAACCACAATGTTACACAGGCAAACAGTTTTAGTACTGCCCACTGACCAAACTGCTTTACAGACACTACATGACTATTTGTGCAATGAATTTGAGACCGAGCTTTTTACCTTCACTTTTGACATTACTAGTCTGCAAGTCTGCAGGATGGCCTTGAAGCGAAAGACGAGGCTGCTGTAAACGGCTGATCATGGGTTGTGGTGACACTCTGCTGTATTCTATGCTCCGAGCAGGTGATCGAGAGCGAGGTGAATTTCTTGGAGACTGTTTTGGTGAAGGCCAGGGAGAACTGCGAGGTGATGGTGAGAACCTGCTGACAGCAGGGTGCACTGTGTGATGTGTGCCATCTTCTTCATCTTCTAAACTCTGCGCATCGAGCTCCTGATCGCTGAACGTGCCGCGCCTCGTGGAATTGCAAGAGGAGCCAGAACTACGCCGAGAAGCAGTTGCTGCATACTCTTGCCGGAGGCCTGGCAATGGTGAGAACATGGTTTACTTGCTTCCAGCCCACAAATGGTTCAAGCTAGACACAGAGCATACCAATATCTACTTCTATCCAGTTCTCAAACTCCAATTTGCTTCACCTTAACTCCTAATATTTTAGGCATCAAATGAATTCAGATTAGCACCAAAAAGTTACCGAGCAGCTAATAATAACTCGAAATTAGTAGGTGAGCTCATTCCTCATCAGCATAGGTGTGTTGTGTACTTCACTTGTTCATCTCCTCTCCCAGGCTAGATGCTAGCAACACGGGCTACACTTTCATTTTGGTACCATGTAATATCCTATTCACAATTATAGCAGCCACAATGAAATGCCTCTTGCCATGTATCAGTAAATGTAACCAAAAAAGCAACACGCTAAGATACCTCTAAAGAAACTGGAGCTGTTAGACCAGCGGTGTCCGAAGTGGGGTGCCCACACCCCAAGGGGTACACAAAACAATCCACTAGCATATAAAAAGAAAATTTTGTGCAACTAGTATTTTAAATACCGGATTTATTTCATCTTTATCTCATCCTTTTTTAATTTAGAATTTTGTGCACATTTGTGTATTTTTGTGTATGTTGTGTATTAGAGTAGCATTGACATATACTTTATTAAAAAATACATTAATTGGGCATTTGGGTTTGGTTTTTTTCACTGATAAGGATACCTAATAAAATAGTCTGGAGACCACCTAGTTAGACAACTGAAATTACTACCACTTCTGCAGACTCAGAGGGATAAAAAAACCCAGTCTCAACTAAGTTTTCATATAAGAGAGACATCTACATAGGTGCTTAACTATTCTTTGTCATATTGACTTTACATTTTGGCCACTTAAATTGCAGTTTAAGCACCGATGTCAACAAGACTGGATTACACTGGGAGGGAATATATCTCCTGAGAAGAAAGGTGGCAGGCAGTCACCCAGCCTAATGACCATCCTTTTAGCAAATACGGTATCTTACAAATTCATACTCTCCAGCATTTTTTGTCCACTGTTCCTAAAGAACACTTCTGCAGAGCAACTTACTTCTCTTAGCCTGGAAGCTGAAGTCCTTAACCAGCTTATTTGGGTGAATTA